>NC_083410.1:72614498-72698865 GCF_020745735.1 Hemiscyllium ocellatum
CCCCCTCTCCTCCCCTCCCCTCCCATCCCCTCCCCTCTCCCCCCCTCTCCCCCCCCTCCCCTGCAAATTCTGGGGAGGATTTTAATAACTACATGGGCCGTGGTGCAGACGACAGTGTTGTATTCTCTGCTGGGCCGTCGAGTGGTGGAGGTGAGGAAGGTTTTATCCTTGCTCCTCCCTCCCAGACTATTTTTCTGGGGGCCTTGACCCTGGGGGAGGACCTTTTCCCCAAGGAGCGGGGCCCTGAGCCTCTGCCGCCTGATGACCCGAACTCGGGGCGTTCTGGGAAGGGGTGTGCTGAGGAAGGTATCGCCAGTGACCCTGGGGGTGGGGTCACTGGAGGTTTGAGGCCAGTTAGCGGTGCCAAACCAGCCCCCACCCTCTCGATGGGGGAGGGGTCGGTGACCGAGGGCAAACTCCCAGAGGATGGTTCAGGATCGGTGGCAGACACCGGGGACGACACGGAGTCCGTCTCCAGCGACATTTTCGAGTCCCAGGTGCCCCCCCACCGATCTCCCCCCTCATCCCCCCTCGAGGAACTCCGGGAGTTTGTCGAGGAAACTCGGAGTCACCGGGATAGAGCCCAACTGGCGCTCGACAGCTGGAGCTCCTTTAAGAGTTTACTGGTCGGCCCATGCTGCGCGCCAGGCGCCTGGGCTCGACGCGAACGAGTGAAAGCGAGTCAGGAACTTCCTGGGAGCACTCCTGGTGAGGGCGAGGGACTTCTGTGCCCCTCTCTTGTCCTCCCAGTAAATATGTATATAGTTCTTGTTAACTGCGTGTACTGGTGGTGGTTGCACTATACTTCCGACATGGAGACAACTGTAGCCAGCCTCGACATCAACGGCAGCAGGGATTCACAGCGCAGATTCCAGACCCTCTCGGTCCTTCGGGACGGGAGGTATGCGGTGTGCTTCCTGCAAGAAACCCATACTACCCCGGGAGACGAAGCCACCTGGCTCCTGGAGTGGCAAGGGGGGGGTCTACATGAGTCACCTCACCCGCAGATCTGGCGGGGTGGCTATCTTGTTGGCCCCGCTTTTTCAGCCGGAGATCTCGGGGGTCAGGGAGCCAGTGCCAGGCCGTTTGCTTCACCTGACGGTTCGGCTGGGGGATGCGGTGCTTCACTTGATGAACGTCTACGCTCCCCTGGCCGGGCCAAAGCAAGCGAGCTTCTTCGAAGAAGTGTCCGCTCATCTTGCTTCCATCAACGTGCGTTGTCCTCGGGGGAGATTTTAACTGCGCCCTCGAGGACAGGGAACATGGCGGTGCCCGCACGAGTTCGGCATTGGGGGACTTGGTCAAGTCCTTCGACCTGGTGGACGTCTGGCGGAATCTCCATCCTGACTCCATCGCCTTCACCTTTGTGAGGCCTGGGGTCGGAGCGTCCAGAATCGACCGCCTGTACGTTTCGCGGGCGTACGCCTCCTGTTTTCCAAAGGCGTCCACGTGGCAGGTGTCGTGCAAGGACCATCACCTGGTGTGGGCGGAACTCCTTCCGTTTGGCGCCAGGCTCGGCTCCGCGTACTGGCACTTTAACAACCTGCTGCTGGAGGACGAGCGGTTCCGGGACTCGTTTCGTCGTTTCTGGGCCGGCTGGAGAAGGAAGCGGGGAAGCTTCCCCACCCCGAGGCTATGGTGGGACTTGGGCAAGGCTCACGTCCGCGTCTTCTGTCAGGTGTATGCGAGGGGGTCAACAAAGAGGCGGAAATCCAAGATCGGGGAGTTGGAGAGGGAGATGCTCGACCTGGAGTCACGCCTCGGTCAGCCCGACGCGGACCCGGCCCTGCGCGGGGTGTACGAAGAGAAGAAGGCCGCGCCCCGGGACCTGCAGCTCGTCGGGGCTCGGGGCGCTTACGTGAGGTCGTGGATCCAGCATCTCCAGGACCTGGACAGCGGCTCCCCCTTCTTCTACTTGCTGGAAAAATGGCGTGGCACCCGTCAGCAGCTCCATGTGCTGCTGGCCGATGACGGGTCCCTAGTCTCGGATCCGGAGGGTATCAGGGCCCACGTCTGATCCTATTACACGGCTCTGTTCTCTCCAGATCCATCCAGCGAGGATGCTCGCAGAGTTCCGTGGGAGGATTTGCCGCAGCTCGGCCCGGAGGACGCCAGAAGGCTCGATGCTCCCGTCACTTTAGAGGAACTGACCGGCACCCTCGACCGGCTCTCGAGGGGCAAATCCCCTGGGCTGGACGTGCTGACTGTGGAGTTCTTCAGGGCGTTCTGGGATGTCCTGGGGAGCGACTACGCACAGGTCCTGAGGGAGTGTCTAAATGCCGGAGAGCTGCCCCTTTCTTGGCGCAGGGCGGTCATCGTCCTGCTGCCAAAGAAGGGGGACCTTTGTTCTTTGAAGAACTGGCGTCCGGTCTCCCCCCTCAGCATGGACTACAAAATCTTCGCCAGGGTGTTGTCTTCTCGCCTGGCTTACGTGCTGGCCCACCTGATTCACCCAGACCAGTCCTACACGGTCCCCG
Source organism: Hemiscyllium ocellatum (assembly GCF_020745735.1). Taxonomy (NCBI): domain Eukaryota; kingdom Metazoa; phylum Chordata; class Chondrichthyes; order Orectolobiformes; family Hemiscylliidae; genus Hemiscyllium; species Hemiscyllium ocellatum. The sequence goes on from NC_083410.1 coordinate 72,616,976, forward strand.
GCCGGAGGATACACGACAACGTCCACCTGGTCCGGGACATGATCTATTTCTGTCGACGGGCTGGTCTGCCGAGCGCCTTCCTGTCTCTCGATCAGGAGAAGGCGTTCAACAGGGTCGATCACGAGTACCTGCTCTGCGGGCATTCAGGTTCAGGACGCAGTTCGTCACCCGGATCCAACCTTTTGTATGCCGCCGCAGAGTGTCTGGTTAAAGTTAATGGGTCCCTTTGCTTCGGGAGAGGAGTGCGTCAAGGCTGCCCCCTGTCTGGCCAGTTGTATTCTCTGTGCGTGGAGCCTTTCCTGCGCCTCTTGCGGAGGAGGTTGTTGGGGCTGGTTTTGCGCGGCGCGGGCACGGGGGTGGTCCTCTCGGCCTACGCCGACAACGTGCTCCTCATTTTCACCGACCCGGCTGACCTGGGGAGGATGCGCGAGTGCCAGGCCGTGTACTCGGCAGCGTCTTCCACCAGGATCAACTGGGCCAAATGTTCTGGACTACTGGTGGGTCCGTGGTGGGTGGACCCCCTGCCGGAGGAGTTTCGGAGGTTCAGCTGGAGTACCACCCATCTCCTCTACCTGGGGGTCTACCTCAGCCCGGTCGAGGAATCCTGGCCGGCCAACTGGCAGGAGCTGGAGGCCAAAGTCTCAGCTTGCCTAGGCCGCTAGGACTGCGCCGAGTGCTGGTCATAAACCAGCTGATGGCTGCCATGCTGTGGTACCGGCTGGTCACTTGGTCCCTCCTGGCTTTGTCGCTAACATCCAGAGAATGTTGGTTGACTTTTGGGACAAAAAGATGCACTGGGTGGCTGCGCAGGTTCTGAGTCTCCCTATTGTGGAGGGCGGTCAGTCACTGGTGTGCGTCCACACCCAGGTCGCGACGTTCCGCCTTCAGGCCTTGCAGCAATACCTTTTACGTTGAGCCTCCTCCTAGATGGAGCGCACTGGCGACGTATTTTTTCCGCCAGGTGCGTAACCTCAACTACGACATGCAGCTCCTGTTCGTCGACCACGACGGTTTGGAGGTCGCTCTCAAGGTGCTGCCTGTCTTTTACCAGGACCTGATCATTGTCTGGAACATGGTCGAATCGCGCAGCGCCTACCCTCCGGCAGGAGGAGCAGCTGTCGTCAGGGAGCCGTTGCTCAGGAATCCGCACCTCCGTGCTCGCGGGTTCGAGTGGCTGTTGGAGGGGAGGGCTGTGGTGATGAGGGTGACCAGGGTCGGGGACTTGCTGGGTGCTGGGTGCCGGGGGCCTGGGCTGGACGTTGCCGCAAGACGTAGCGAGCAGGGCCGCGGTAGACGTCCGGTACATGGCCACCGCCATCCTACGCCTTAAAACGGCGGTGCTTTGACCCGACGTAGTGCACCAGTTGGAGGACGCTCAGGTGTGCGGTGGGATCCCATCCGCACTCACCCCAGCCAGGACAAAATTTCACATTGGTCCCATACTTCCCGCGGGAGCCTGTGCCCCACAACCTGAGCCACCACTGGAATTTTAATTTGGTCCCTTTTTTAAGGACGTAAAAAAAGTGGACCCTGTATCATCTGCTGCTGCACACAGTCCACCTCTTCTCACTCATCCACTGTCCGGACATGCCTTGATGTGCCCATTTGCTACCAGGCGGTGGGGATCCCCAGTGGAGGGCTCTCTACGCGGGAGTCCTCTCCCTTTCTCTCAGGGATCTGGGGTGGAGGGTGCTGCACACAGCAGTCCCCTGCAACCGCAGATTGCAGTCGTTCACGGACTCCCAGCCCAATTGCTTGTTCTGTGGCATTGTGAAGTCCGTGGACCATGTGTATATTGGGTGTGGGCGTTTGCACTCCCTTTTTGATTTTCTTAAAAACCTCCTCCTCTGCTTTTGGTTGCACTTCAGTCCCACGCTCCTGGTCTTCGGGCACCCAGTACGGAGGAGGGAGGGCAGGTCTGAAGACCTCCTCATGGGTCTGCTCCTGGGCCTGGCCAAACTAGCCATAAACTGGTCCAGGCAGCGGGCCGGGGGGGGGGGTCATTAATAAATAGGAGCTACGACACCTTAAAATGGCGGTGCTCGGACCCGACGTAGTGCACCAGTTGGTGGGCGCTGTAGGGAGTGGAGTGCACTCAGGTGCTCCCTTTCTTCCTGATGGTGTAAACTGAATAAAGATTTGTACACCTATTGTCTTTCACTGTGTCTCACACCTGCACACACACAACATGGGTGCTGGGGAAAAAATAAGCACTACTGCAGTTAGGCAGTAGGTGAGGGTTTAAAAAATGAAGAAAAAAGAAAAGAAAAAATAAACAGGAGATTATAGCTGATTGCCTGCCCCTCTTCTGCGATTATGGCAGAGCCCGGCTGTCCCTGGAGAGGTGTACGCTGTGTCCATTAACACTCGAGATTTCCAGGGAAAGGTGGGCACCACAGGGAGTGGGGTGTATTATTTCCCCTTCCAACTATATTTTGATTTAATCCCTGCCCTCCCCTTCACTGATCACACAGCATTGCCCTTTGATGAGAAAGCTTGTCACTGGCTACTCAGATGTTTCCTTCCTTCCAGGTAGTGGAATAGAAATAAAGATCTACACCCTTGGAAAAAAATAAACAGGAGCTTCAGAAAGTCTCCTCACTTTTTTTTCTCTCTTTAAAGAGGGATTTATTAACAGGATGAAGGAGTCACTGGTGAGCCCAGCATTTATTGTCTATCCCCAACCGTCCTGCAGAAGGTAGAGGTGAACCACCCACAATGCCATTAGGGAGGGACTTCCTGGATCTTGACTCAGCGACAAAATATATCAGTGAAGGAACGGTGATACATTTCTACATCAGGATGTTTGCTGATTTCGCAGTGAGGCCAGTTTATCAGTCTGGGTTAGTCTAAAGTTTCAGCAAGTGGTGGCCATCCCCAGGTACCCACTGTACCCTTTTGGCAAGCTCCCATTATTTCTTCCTTGATACCCTGTCCTACTGTGTGATTACTGTGAGGGGCCCAATACACAACTCCCACAAGTGACCTTTTACCTTTATCATTCTTCATCTCTACCCATGCTGCTTCTCTACCTTGGTTTTCTGAATTTAGTTAATCCTTCTAATGTACTAATATCACCTGTGGGCACGGTGGCACGCACTGCTGCCTCACAGTGCCGGGTTCAATTCCTGCCTCAGGCGACTGTGTGAAGTTTGCACATTCTCCCTGTATCTGTGTGGGTTTCCTCCGGATGCTCTGGTTTCCTCCCACTGTCCAAAGATGTGCAGTTCAGGTAAGTTGGCCTTGCTAAATTGCCCATAGTGTTAGGTGTAGGGGTATGGATGGGTTTTGGGTTGGTGTGGACTTGTTGGGCCAAAAGGCCTTTTTCCACACTGTAAGTAATCTAACCTTTAATTGTAGTGGTTCTGTTCACCGAGCTGGAAGTTTTAGTTGCAAACGTTTCGTCCCCTGGCTAGGAGACATCATCAGTGCTGTGGAGCCTCCTGCGAAGCGCTTCTTTGATGTTTCTTCCGGTATTTATAGCGGTCTGTCCTTGCCGCTTCCAGGTGTCAGTTTCAGTTGTCCGCTGTAGTGGTTGGTATATTGGGTCCAGGTCGATGTGTTTGTTGATGGAGTTTGTGGATGAATGCCATGCTTCTAGGAATTCCCTGGCTGTTCTCTGTCTGGCTTGCCCTATGATAGTGGTGTTTTCCCAGTCGAATTCATGTTGCTTGTTGTCTGAGTGTGTGGCTACTAGGGATAGCTGGTCGTGTCGTTTCGTGGCTAGTTGGTGTTCATGTATGCGGATTGTTAGCTGTCTTCCTGTTTGTCCTATATAGTGTTTTGTGCAGTCCTTGCATGGTATTTTATAAACTACATTAGTTTTGCTCATGTTGGGTATTGGCTCCTTTGTTCTAGTAAGTTGTTGTCTGAGCGTGGCTGTTGGTTTGTGTGCCATTATGAGTCCTAAGGGTTGCAGTAGTCTGGCTGTCAGTTCTGAAACGCTCCTGATGTATGGTAGTGTGGCTAGTCCTTTTGGTTGTGGCATGTCCTTGTTCCGTGGTCCGGAAGCGGCAAGGACAGACCACTATAAATACCGGAAGAAACATCAAAGAAGCGCTTCGCAGGAGGCTCCACAGCACTGATGATGTCTCCTAGCCAGGGGACGAAACGTTTGCAACTAAAACTTCCAGCTCGGCGAACAGAACCACTACAACAAGCACCCGAGCTACAAATCTTCGCACAAACTTTGAACCTTTAATTAACAGAGCATTCTCCCACCCTTTCCTAACTTCTTGTTCTTCCTTAATGTCACATATCCTCCAATATTCAGATTATCCTGCAGCCATAACTTGAATTGCACTCGTTTATCTCAAGTTGTATTATTAGTTGATCCGGTTTGTTTCAAAAGCTTTGTCAATTAAGAAATGAGAAAACAGTGAAATATTTCAACATAAATGAGAAATTAAGGGGTATAAAGTTTCTGCTCAGTTGCACTGTCTATTCAATACAATTTATCTGAAGTTGGTGTATAGTATGCAAAACTTTTAATTTTAAGCACAAATGACATTGATGCAAATCAAGATAGTTTAAGCCAATCATTTAAGAAATGGACCGCATCTAAAATAATAGCCAAGTGACTGTCTTGAATTAATTATCATGAAAAATTTCCACTATTGCGTTTGTTTGTAAACTTTCAAGGGAACTCTTAAAAATGAATCTGATTTTTATGGGCACCAGGACATTAATAGCCAGGTTTTAAAAGTATTTGTATTTTCAATTGATGATAAATAACAAATGTAAACATTTTAAAAATCACTGAGCAAATAATTCCTGACATGCAAGTGAACCCAGTGTCTTAGACAACTCTCAGCATCAAATGTTTGCACATATTTTGCATATACTCTGCCTTCCCCATTTCAGCAATGCAATTCTGTTTGGTAGTGGGTGAGTTGGTTAGCTCAATGAGCTGAATGGCTCATTTGCAATACTAAGTTGTTTCACAGACTAGTCAATCAACAGTCTGACAGTGTCTGTAAGATATGATTCTGTGAGTATCCCTATGTTCCAGGCACTACCACCACCATTACTGGAAAATATCCTGTCCCATGGGCAGGACATTATTCTACAGTCAAGAGGGAGATGTCTTAGAAGACCTCAGCATTGAATCTGGACCCACATGAAGTCTTATAGCTTTAGGTTAGACATGGGCAAAGAAACTTCCTGCTGATTCCACATACTGCTCTGCCCCAGCTGATGAATCAGTACTCCTTCATGCTGAAATGAGGGTAGCAAGGTATATTCTGGATGAGGATTTCAATGTCTACCACCAAGAGCAGCTCAACAGAGCACAACTGATCGAGCTTGTTAGATCCTAAAGGACACAACTGTTAAACTGGATCTGCAGCAGGTGGTGAGGGAACCAACAAGAGGGGAAAAAAAATCATACTTAACTTCACTCTTACTAAAATAATGGCTGTGGATGCATCTATTAATGACAGTATTGATAAGAGTGAACACCACACAGTTGCATCATATTGTGTGGAACTGTCAGTGTGCTAAATGGGACAGATACTCTTGAGAAATAAGGCAGAGCAGGTGTCTGAGGTGTCAGTGGGGGAGCACTTTGGAGCCAGCGACAGTAATTCTGTTAGTTTTAAAATTGTAATGGAAAAGGATAGACCAGATCTACAAGTTGAAGTTCTTAATTGGAGGAAGGCTAATTTTGACAGTATTAGGCAAGAACTTTCAAAAGCTGATTGGGGGCTGATGATCGCAGGTAAAGAGACAGCTGGAAAATGGGAAACCTTCAAAAGTGAGATAACAGGGATCCAAGATGGCAGCGATCTAGAAAGATCGCATTGCAGAGCTCCACATCACAGCACAAGCAGGACGAACTTTCAACCTGCCCAAACTGGACCATCGCGATATCCTGGGACTCCAGAAAGATCATGGAGTCCCAGGAAACCTTTAAAGGTTAACTTACCTGCTTTTCCAGCCGTCCAGAGATGCCGCAAAAAGGAGGAGAAGCATCTGAGGCTGGGACTGCAGTTCAGCCTGCAGGATCCTCAAACTCAATTACTTTCCAGGCCCTGGTGAACGAGCTCATGAAATCTCACAAGTTGATAGGGCAACAGATAGAAGAGAAGCTGGCTCCAATCTCTATCATATTGCAAAAGCATGAGCAGCAGCTGGGAGGCCTGGAAAAGAGGACGGATGGGGTTGAGCACAGGGTCACAGTGGTGGAAACTGATGCCAGTTCATTCAAGGATAAGATCCAAGCCCTGGAGACATAGGTCCATAATTTGCACGACCAAATGGATGATCTGGAGAACAGGGATTGGAGGAAAAACATTTGGATCATCAATTTGCCTCAAGGTAAGGAAGGAGAGCAGCCTGCAGAATTTATTGAGGACTGACTGCTGAAATTTCTTAACTTGGAGGATTGAAAATCAAAGGGTTCACCGGGTCACGGTGTGGACATTGCGTCAATGTCCTTGCCCTCTCCTGGTGCGGTTCCATCACTATAGGGATAAGGAGAGAGTCATGGAAGCTTCCAGAATCCAGGGAAAGGATCCGAAGGCCCTAATTTACAAGGGCTTGAAGATCATGTTCTTTCAGGACTTCTCAGTGGTGGCAATCTAAAAAAGAAAATCTTGTGACGGTGTCAAGAGGAGACTGAGGGAGCCGGGATTCAGTACTCTCTAAGGTATTGGCAATGCATTGGTTTATCTTAGATGGATCCATACATCTCTTTGATACGTCAGAGAAGGCAAGCGACTTTGTGGACAAATTATCCTAATCTGAACAATTTAGTACATATAAATAGTAGTGTTGTTTGGGTATGTCTCTGTTGTTTTGCAGAAGAAACAGAGGAAGTCCGGTTGGAGCTTTCTTTTTCTATTTTTTTCTATTGATAATAATTTGGTTTAAACTATGGAGGCAGTTGAGATGTGTATTTTCAATTTCTAAGTTAAGATATACCAAAGGATAGGTGGGATATTTGCCCCTTTTGTTTTCTTTAAAAGCTTTCTATTTTATTCATATTGGTTTTCTATGGAGCGTTTACTTTCTTTTCTGCTTGTGTTCGCGGTGCAGCTCTAGCTGGGAGAAGTGAAGGTGGGTGGGATGGTTAGATCTGAGCTGAAAATGTGTTGCTGGAAAAGCGCAGCAGGTCAGGCAGCATCCAAGGAACAGGAAATTCGACGTTTTGGGCATAACCCGAAATGTCGAATTTCCTGTTCCTTGGATGCTGCCTGACCTGCTGCGCTTTTGCAGCAACACATTTTCAGCTTTAATCTCCAGCATCTGCAGACCTCACTTTCTCCCTGGGATGGTTAGATGCCCACTTATGGACAGTTTGGGATGGGTAGTTGCCCTGTCCATGCAGTGAGTGAGTTCCCCTATTCAACACCATTGGTGATTTATACGTTGGTTTTTTTTTGGTTTTTGTTGTTTTTAATTTTTAATAGTTCTGTAGGTTTGTTAAATGTAGTGGTTTTAGTTTTGTGTAGTTTTTATGTTCAGTGGATCATGTGACACTAAAACTCAGCAATTTGTGGTTCGAATTTCTTCTCTCTGAAATTTGAATGTTACTATAGAAGGTTATGACTAATAGAGTCATAGAGATGTACAGCACGGAAACAGACTTGATTAAATGGTATACCTGGAATATCAAGGGAGGTCACTCACCAATTAAGAGGAAGAAGGTACTCTTGAGTCTTAGAAAGGAGAAGGTGGATCTTGCTTTGTTACAGGACACACCGTTGGATGACAGGGAGCATTTGAAATTACAGCAGAATGGCTTTGAGCAAGTTTATTTTTCATCATTTAATGAGTAGCTGTATTGGTTAGGAAGAATCTCCCATTTAAGTTACTAGAGTGTGTTAAAGATACACATGGGAGATTTGTAATTCTAAAAGCTTTGATAAATAGGGAAGAATGTGATGTTTTAAAAGTTTATTGCCCTCCAGCTCAACCCCTTAAATTTTTGGTAGACGCATTTTCTCAACTGATAAGTCTGGATCCCAGCACATCATTACAGAAGTAGATATTAACTGTCTCATGGATCCCACAGTAGACAAAGGTCCCTCAATATCCTGTGTACAAGCTAAACAATTAGTAGATCTGTGTGTGGAGTTAGGGTGGGTGGACATCTGGAGGTGTCTCCACCCTACAGGCAGGGATTTTACGTTTTTCTCCAATCCATACAGATGTCACATCACGATTGATTTATTTCTGACCCCTGTGACAATCCTGGACTTGGTGGCATCTTGTGTGATTGGTAATATTACTATCTTTGATCACGTTCCAGTGTACCTGTTGGTTAAGAGTAAGGACATTACAGTGGTTTTGAGGCACTAGTGAATGGATCCCTTTATCCTCAAGGATAAAAAGTTTGTGGAGTATTTCTCTAGGGAATTTTGGGTGTTCCTAGACATTAACTCAGGTTCAGTTGGTAGTCCATCCATTCTTTGGGAAACTACCAAAGCCTATGCCATGGGGTTAGTTATTTCCTACTCTGCCAGTAGGAATCTTGGGAAGGTGAGCAGCAATGTCTCCTTGGAGCACGGTTGAAGGCAGCCGAGAAGGCTTACTTTGACAGCCATCATTGGTCAAACTACAGAGGATTATGGCGCTGCAGTCTGCACTGAATTCTGTGCTCACGCACATGGCAAAGAAGGAGCTTACTTTTGCAAAGGTTATATGAGCATGGTGACAGGCCACACAAATACTTGGCATATCTCACCAGGAAAAGAAGTGCCCCACAAGCCATTATGGCAATCAGGAAAGGGTCTAGGAACCTAACATGTGACTCTAAAAAGATAATGTGGTGTTCCAGAGATTTTATTCTAAGTTTTACCAATCTGAGGGTTGTGAGGAGGGGTGGGCCAAAATAGAATCTTTTTTTAAGGATCTGAAGTTCAGGGTGTGACCCCCGAACAAGTGTCCTTTCTCAATGCCTCTTTATCAGAGCAAGAGGTGCAGGAAGCTGTGAGAGCTTTAGAATGGAAAGGTCCTGATGGACTTCCCAGTGAATTCTATGAGGAATTTATAAAGATACTGTGATGCCCGATGCTCATTATGTTTAATGATTGATACAGTCATGATTGCCTGAGAGAGGCCAATATTTCACTTATTTTTAAAAAAGGGAAGGTCCTGGAGGACTGTGCTTCATACAGGCCCATCTCGCTTTCAAATGTGAGGTGCCGAAAGATAGGAGGTTGGCTAACGTGGTAGGAACAGCCAGAGAACTATAGACCAGTGAGCCTGACATCAGTGGTGGGCAAGTTGTTGGAGGGAATCCTGAGGAACAAGATTTACATGCATTTGGAAAGACATTACAGATTAGTCAGCAGGGCTTTGTGCATGGGAAATCATGTCTCACAAACTTGATTCAGTTTTTTGAAGGAGTAACAAAGACGATTGCTGAAGGCAGAGCAGTGGATGTGATTTATATGGACTTCAATAAGGCATTCGACAAGGTTCCTCACAGTTTTCTGATTAGCAACGATAGAACTTATGGAAAACAGGCAAAACTAGCCATTAGGATACAAAACCGACTCGAAGGTAGAAAACAAAGGATGATGATGGAGGATTGCTTTTCAAACTGGAGGCCTGTGAATGGTGGTGCCACAAGGATTGGTGCTGGGTCCAGTACTTTGCGTTTTTTATACATTGATATTGGTGTGAACATAGGAGGTATAGTTAGTATGTCTGCAGATGACACCAAAACTGGAGGTGTAGTAGACAGTGAAGAAGGTTACCTCAGAGTACAACGGGATCTTGCTCAGCTGAGCCAATGGGCTGAGGAGTAGCAGATGGAGTTTAATTTAGATAAACGTGAGGTGCTGCAGTTTGGAAAAGCAAGTCAGAGGAGGATTTATACACTTAATGGTGAGGCCCTGGGGAGTGTTGCTGAACAAAGCAACCTCGGAGTGCAAGTTCATAGTTCCTTGAAAGTAGAGTCACAGGTAGATAGGATAGTGAAGAAGGTGTTTGACATGCTTATTGAGCAAAGCATTGCATATCGGAGTTGGGAGGTCATGTACAGGAAACAATGTACAGGACATTGTTTCGGCCACTTTTGACATATTGCGTGCAATTCTGGTCTCCTTCCTATCAGAAGGATGTTCTGAAATTGAAAGTGTTCAGAAAAGATTTATCAGGATGTTGCCAGGGTTGAAGGATTTGAGCTATAGGGAGAGGCTGATAACTGGTGCTGTCTTCTCTGGAGTGTCGGAGGGAACACTCCAGGGAGGCTGAGGGGTGACCTTATAGACGTTTATAAAATCATGAGAGCATGGATAAGATAAATAGACAAGGTCTTTCCCCTGGGGTGGGTGAGTCCAGAACTAGAGGGTATATGTTTAGGATGAGCGTGGAAAGATAAAAAAGGGACCTAGGAGACAACTTTTTCACACAGAGAGTGGTACAAGTATGGAATGAGCTACCAGAGGAAATGGCGGAGGCTAGTACAACCACAGCGTTTAAAAGGCATCTGGATGGGTATATGAATAGGAAGGGTTTAGAGACATATGGGCCAAATGCTGGAGAATGGGACTAGATTAGATTTGGATTTCTGGTCAGCATGGATGAGTTGGGTTTGTTTCTATCTTGTACATCTCTATGACTCTATGACTCTAAACCCAATGTTAATTTTCATACAGAAAACTATGCTGAATATGAAGTTCCATGAAAGAGACATTTATGCATTCCCATGATATTGGTTGGTTGGAAAAGGATGGAGTGAAGCTATAGATTGATAGTGTGCGAAATTTGTGACCCAGTTGCTTATGTAAAGAATGCAGATTATTGATGTGAACATGTTCAGATCGTTTCAGGTCAAAAGGTATCTGTGAAACAAGTTATGAGAATGGTAAATATGGGCTATCACTTTTCGACAATCTTCTAATTTTAATATCTGAAATCTTCATAGACAAAAGTGATTTTTTTGAAGAGGACAACACTGATCTAACATGGCAGTTGTGATCACTTGGCCATGTTGAGACAGGCTCATGAAATCATCACTGAACAAGTATCAGTTTGAATCAAAAACAAAACTGTTATAAAAGGCACTAAAACTTTCTGAAAGTTATACATTGGAATACAAGTTACCTGCAGATCGTTCATTGATGGGCATGAGGGGAATGACATTAGACACCAGAATCTAAAAAAGAATTATATTTCAAGTAATTGCTTTTGAGCAGCAAAACAAATAGCAAGAAAGAAATACAAATTGATGATCATGAGAAGTTGGAAGATTCTCCCTCCCTGTATGTCTCAACATCAAAATTGTTATCTGGTGAAAAAGTTACTTGAGACAACAGCCATTTATGGAGCACTTAAAACCTACAAACTTCCTCACTGATGTAGAATATGAGTCTGCAGTTAAACAGCTGACAATAATAATCAATAGGAGACAATGGCTTAATGATCTTATTGCTGGACCTGAGACCTAGATAAATGCAGAGACCCAGGTAAAGTGCTGGGGACCCAGGTTTAAATCCCATCCCAGCAGATGGTGGAATTTGAATTTTTAAAGAAGTCTGGAATTAAGAGTCTAATAATGACTGTGAATTAATTGTCAGGAAAAACTCATCTACTTCACTTAGGCCCTTTAGGGAAGGAAACTGCCGTCCTTACTTGGACAATCTACTTGTGACTCCAGGCCACACAGACCCCTGGGCAATTAGGGATGGGCAATAAATGCTGATCTAGTCAGCGATGCTTACATCCCGTGAATGCATTAAAAAGAATGACAGCCAACTTGTTTTCATTGACTCATTGTCTCCATTATAAGTTTTCTTCTTCACTGGCTTGCTATCAACTTTGTCTGCCTAACTTTCTTTTTCTCTCTCTGGGCTCTCTTTCAACCTATCTGCTCATTCCTCCCACTCATTTGTAGTTACTATCAGTTCTGAGAAAGGGTCACTGGACTCGAATTACCTCTGCTTGCTCTCCACAAATGCTGTCAGGCAAGCTGAGTTTCTCCAACAATTTATGTTTTTATTTCAGGTAACCTTTTTTTGGCCAGTTAGCCCAAATCTTCTGATCTGACCGTAGTCTCATAGACCATAGTTAGCTCCAGACCTCACATGGTCTAAACTGTATAGATTGGAACCATCTCTCGCACTTTTTACCTAATACTGGGATGTATTGAAGAAGAGAATTTTGTCTTTCGCCATTCAGAAATGTAGTAAGTGCTGTACTATCTTTGTAAAATGCATTCAACCAAGCCTTTTGAAAGGCAACAATCCCTTTGGCAATGTTACCTTTCAAATTCTGTTTGCACACCAGCTTGAATCACAAAATACTCATGTGAAATACAATTTCTATCTGGCATTAATAATCAGAAGATAAACTTTTTTTTACTATTTTAAGACGCTGGAAATCCTGTGTTTCAAAGTGATTAAATAAATATGTTTGACTCAGTCTCTGGTTTTTATTGTTTTTTCTTGCTGTTCCCTAAACTATGACATCAATTGTTTATATACTGGGTGGCAGCCGTAATATTAAAGGCCTCCTCCCTTCTCTGCTTATTGGTGAGATTAATTCCTTTCACCAAATCTTCCTACCCAAACGCCTGGCAGGTTACACTATCCAGTACTGCACAGAGCCAGCAAAGAATCAAAAAATGTAAACTATTTGAGTAGCCACCAGAGCACAATCACGTCAAACGGTAGTGTTCAGGCTCCAGAGCAGCTAAAGAAACACACCTTGAAACTGGTTTTCAATTGATTAGGGACAGACATCCAGAAGATGCTGATTACTTGAAAAATAAAGATAAAAATGAAGGGATAAAAGATAAGATGAAAGATAAGATGACTTTGGTAACTTAAAGAATAACTAGTTACCAACGTCATCTTATCTTTCAAATTGAAGAGATTGAACAGCAATTTTTCTTTCTCCACTGAAAACTTAACAAAGATACATGAAAATTAAGAAGTAGAACCTGATAGCCTTTATGAGTCTTAAAACATTGTGGCAGAAATGGTAGAGATCTTCCAAATGATGTACCAAAACTCATTAGATTCTGTAAGAGTCCGAGTGGACTAGAAAATAGCAAATGTAACACCTTTTTCAAGACAGGCAGGAAACAGAAAGCATCAAGTAATAGTCCAGTTATGCTACCTTATGCTGGAGGCAATTTTCAGAATCCATTATTAGGGAGACAGTAACAAGTTACTAAGAAAATTAAAATCGGATCAAGCAGAATCAAAATCATTTGTGAAAGTGAAATATGGTTTAATTTATTAGCAATGTTTGAGGAAGCAACAAGCAAGGTGGCTCAAAACAACAAAAAGTTGGAGATCACAGTGGGTCAGATAGCATCCATGGAGAGGACAAACTAATGTTTCGAGTCTAAATGATTCTTCATCAGAGCTGAAGTCAAGGTGGCTAAAAGGGAGCCAAAGATGTGGTCTATTTAAATTTTCAAAAGATAAAGTTCCACATCAAAGTTTATAAAATAAAAGTTCATGATGCAGGGTAACAAATTAACATGGGTAAAGGAATGGTTTGTTTACATGAAGAAGAGACAATGGATACATTTTTTTTTGAGTTGGGAAGTTATAACTAGTGCATTGCCACAAGGATCAATCCTGGGTGCTTCAACTGGTCATCATCAATATCAATGATTTTAATGCAAAGACCAAATGCATATTGGCTAAATGTATAATAACACCAAGATAGATAGAAAATAAGTGATTAAATGGAGGTAAAAAAATCCACAACCGAGCAAATGAATGAGCAGAAATTTAGTAATTGGAGTATGAATGTGGACAAATGTGAACTTGTCTACTCGATTGCTCTTTCAGCTATTCTTCATATCAATGCAGTTCTACTAATTTAATAGGAAATTGCGGAACACAGTGGTGGAGAAGGATCTAGGTGTCCTGGTACATCAATCTCAAAAGCATGCAGCCAGACTAAATGATTAGGAAGGTAAATGGTTGGTGCTTCTTTTGTTTTATTTTTTTCATGAGACATGGGTATTCCTGGCAAGGCCAGTATTTGTTGCCCACCCCTAATTGCCCTTGAACTGAGTAGCTTGCTAGGCCATTTCAGAGGATAATTAAGAGTCACATTGTGGGTCAGGAGTCACATGTAGGTCAAGATTAGGTCATGATGACAAATTTTTTAAAAGTACATTGGCAATCAGTTTGGTTTTTACAATCGTCACTGATGGTTTTTCTGGTCACCGCTACTGAGATGAGCTTTATATTCAAAATTTATTAATTAAATTTAGTTCCAACCAGTGTTATTCCATTTGCCTGAATGGAACCTCCTGTTCCATTATGCTTGACTCTGTGTCCAACAAGAACATACTCGAAATTAAAATAGGTTTAGATGTTGCCAATAATTTGTTTTGTCTTGTTACATCATGCAAGCATTGAACATTCAACTAGTGTTATTAATATATGTTATGGATTATTGAAAAAAAAATTACTGTGAATTCTGTAAATAAGAAACAGAATGGGCAATTGTTAGGGACTGGGTTTATACTTATAATTCCAGCCTTGGCCAACTGTGTGATTTTGCACATTCTCCTCCTTTCTGCATGGATTTCCTCTGGGTGCTCCGGTTTCCTCCCACAGTCCAAAAGATGTGCAGGTTAGGTGAATTGGCCATGCTAAATTGCCCATGTGTTCAAGGATGTGCTCGCTGCATTAGTCAGGGGAAATGTAGAGGAGGAGTAGTAGGGAAATGGTTGTCGGTGGGACCCACTTTTGGCGAGTTGGTGTGGACTTGTTGGGCCAACACTGTAGGGTTTCCATGATTCTAGAAACAGAAATTGCTGGAAAAGCTCAGCAGGTCTGGCAGTATCTGTAGAGAGACATCAACGTTCAGGTCAAGACACTCTTCCTCAGAACTGATGGTAGCTGGAAAATCTTCTGCATATAAACCAACATTTTCCGAGCTACCATCAGCTATGAGGAAACATTAACACTGATTTCTCTCCACAGATGATGCCAGACCTGTTGAGCTTTTCCAGCAGTTTCTGTTTTTGTTGCTGGTTATGAATCATTAATGCTTATTGAAAGCTCAGTGTGAGCAGAAAACTAGCACAATATCTGCCTCTTAGGTGGAGGAATTCCTGGAACCTGGAAACAGCCTTAAGCATTAAAGGGGAAAAGAATTCAATGGATCATTTTTGCAAAATTATGCATAGTTTGAAGTGTAAAATTACTGAAATTAAAATGACGTTAATTAAATCTATCTTCTTCTTATTAACAACCTTCTTCTTAACAATGATACACAGTGTTCCATTGTTTTTTTTTCCCCAGGGATTTTACAGTGCAGCTCTGCATCTTATCCATGCCCTTTGGGGTGGTGCAGTGATTAGCACTGCTGCCTCAGAGCACCAGGTCCCAGGTTCAATTCCAGCCTCGGGTGACTGTCTGTGTGGAGTTTGTGAGGGTTTTCTCCGGGTGCTCTGGTTTCCTCCCACAGTCCAAAGATGTGCAAGTCAGGTGAAATGACCATGCTAAATTGCCCATAGTGTTAGGTGTGTTAGTCAGAGAAAAATGGGTCTGGTTGGGCCACTCTTCGGAGGGTTGGCGTGGTCTGGTTGGGCCTAAGGGCCTATTTCCACACTGTAGGGAATCTAATCTAATTCACAACACCCTTTGGCACTATCCACAACTCTGTCTAGTGTCATCCACAAATGTACTACCCCATCCTTCTACATTTACATTCAGATCATTTATAAAAATGACAAGCAGCGGTGGTCCCAAAATAGTTCTTTGCAGCACACCACTGGTAACTGAGATCCAAGATGACATTTCCATCAACCACCACCCTCTATTGCCTTTCAGCTAGCCAATTTCTGATCCAAACCGCTAAATCACCTTCAATCCTAAAACTCTGTATTTTGTGTAATAGCCTACCGTGTGAAACTTATCAAACGCCGTACTGAAGTCTAAATACACTACATCAACCACTTTACCTTCATCCACCTGTTTTGTCACCTTCTTGAAGAATTCAATAAGATTAGTGAGGCACAACCTACCTTCACAAAACTGTGTTAACTACCCCTAATCAAATTGTTCCTTTCCAGGTTATTATAAATCCAATCTCATACAAACTTTTCCAACCTTACCCACAACTGAAGTAAAGCTCACTGGCCTATAATAACCAGGGTTGGACTAGAAGCACTTAATGAATACTTTTTGCCAATATTCCCTTTGGAAAAGGGCAATGTCAGTGAGATTGCAGAGATACAGGCTCATTGGCCTATAATTACCAGGGCTGTCCCAACTCTCCTGCTTAAACAAGGGAACAGCATTTGCTATCCTCCAGACTTCTGGCACTACTCCTGTCGACAATGATAACGTAAAGATCAAAGACAAAGGCTTTGTAATCTCTTCCCTGACAGAGGGGTCTTATCTATTTTAAGATCTTCCAAAATTGTTAAAACCTCCTCTTTGTCAACTGCAATCCTATCTAATCTAGTAGCCTGTATCTTGGTATTCTCACTAACATTGCCTTTTTGCAATGTGAATACTGGCAAAAAGTATTCATTAAACACTTCTCCTACATCCTCAGATCCCACACGCAACTTCCTACTACTGTCTTTAATTGGCACTAATCTTACTCTAGTCATTCTTTTATTCCTGATATACCTATGGAAGGCCTTAGGATTTTCCTTGTTCCTATCCGCCAACAACTTCACATGTCCCCTCCCTCCTGGCTCTTCTTAGCCCTCTCTTTAGATCCTTTCTGCCTAACTTATAACTCTCAAGCACCCTAACTGAGCCTTCATGCCTCATCCTCAGATACATCTTCTTTCTCTTGACAAGAGGTTCAACCTCTTTAGTAAACCATGGCTCCCTCTCAACAACTACCTCCCTACCTGATAGGTATATAGTTACCAAGGACTTGCAATAGCTGTTCTTGGAATGAGCTCCACATTTCAAGTGTGTTCACCCCCTGCAGTTTCCTTCCCCATTCTATGAATACTAAATCTTGTCTAATCACATCATAATTGCCTTTCCCCAGTAATACTTCTTTCCCTGCGTATATACCTATCCCTGCCCATCGCTATTGTAAACATAACTGAATTGTGGTCACTATCACCAAAGTGCTCACCTACCTCTAAATCTAACACCTGGCCGGTTCCTTCCCCTGTACCAAATCCAACATGTCATCACCCCTTGTTGACCTGTCTACATACTGTGTCAGAAAACTCTCCTACACACATTGAATAAAAAATGACCCATCTAAACTACTTGAACTATAGTGTTCCCAGTCAATATTGGGGAAGTTACAGTCCCTCATAATAACTATCGTATTACTCTTGCTCCTATCGAGAATCATCTTTGCTATCCTTTCCTCTACATCCTTCGAACAATTCAGAGGCCTATAAGAAACTCCCAACAGGGTGCTCTCTCCTTTCCTGTTTCTAACTTCAGCCCAAACTACTTCAGTGGATAGGTCCTCGAACTATCTCACATGCTGTAATACTACCCTTGATTAACAATGCCACCTGCACCGCACCCCACCCCGCTTTTTTACCATCTTCTCTGTTCTTACTGAAACATCTAAACCCTGGAATCTGCAACATTCCTGTCCCTCCTCTAGCTATGTCTCTGAAATGGACACAACATCAAAATCCAAGGTACCAACCCATGCGACAAGTTCACCCACCTTATTCCAGATTCTCCTGGCAATGAAGTACACACATGTCAAACCAAAATCCTGATTGCCAGTGCCTCCTCGTGACCTTGTAAACCTATCCCTGACTTCACTACCCTCCATCTTCTTTACACTGCAACTATAATTCAGGTTCCTATCCCCTTGCAGCATTAGTTTAATCCCCACCCCCCAGGAGCATTAGAAAATTTCCCTCCCGTGATATTGCTACCTTCTGATTTAGATGAAGACTATCCTGTTTGTAGAGGTCCTACCTTCCCAGAAAGAGCTCTAATTATCCAAGAATCATAAAACCCTCCCTCCTGCACCATTGCTGCAGCCACATATTCAGCTCCGCTCTCTCCCTATTCCTCGCTTCACTAGCACGTGGCATATAGATTCTGACAGGTCCATTTATTCAGTTAAGAATGTGGGATCATGTAAAAAGAAGTACGAATAATTGCTTAATTCCACCAACGTCCTGGTGTTGACTCTGCAATAATAGCTTGAAATACAGTGACTGTTCTGGCTTTTGGGATGATATAATAGAGAATAATTGAAAGTCATATTGTTTCAATTTTAATTATTTTCTCTGCAGTTTTTGACACTTATGATTTTTTATGTTTCTTCTCCATTTTATTTTTAAATTTGTGTTTTAACATTTCAAAGAACTGTTAACATAGCCAGACTATGACTAATGTACAAATGTTTTTATTTATGACCTTCATTTTTAGATATCAGGAGCATTTGACAAAGCATCCTGTCTCATGAATAGGAATAAAGCATTGCATTTGACAACAATACTGCCAGGAACTTCTTAAATCTAAAGCTGCTCCACATTGAAGTTGTTACTGGCATAGGAAGCTACAACACACTTCTCTGTTCAGATTTAACAAAACATAGTGTGTCACAACAGCTGACATCGGTACTTGAGTTTGGAGCCAGTATTTTATGTTTTAACAAGAAAATTTAAATCAAATTAAAAACAAAACTTTAATCTGACACAGCACATGAATACTTCATCATGATTCCTACGTAGCAGGTTCCAATTTGCGAAAAGATACAAAATCTCAAGCCAAAGGTTGTAAATCAGTTTGATGCATGAATAGCAGGAAAGTCATTCTTCACTATAGTTTAGAATTTGTGAGAGGAGCGCCCGAATTTTTAATTAAAGACTCAATTAAACACTGAACCGGTTCCTATTCTACAGCTTTCATATGTTCTGTATTTGATCTTGCACTTCTGATTCATTATAAGATCAACCTGAATAACTATTAATTCGAGCAATATTGCTTCAGAGCTTTAGAGATTTTGTTATAAAATAATGCCATTCTGAGCAGTGGGCTTACAGTTGATTACAACACGCTTGCCTTTATAAACTGCAGCTGTTTGTAACTGGTAGGCTTAATTTCTGCTCTTTATCTTCAAACTAATGAACAGTTTATTTTCTGCAATCTATATGAATTTTGCTGGTCAAATGTTACATAAAGAGTACCATGTTGCATATAATATGCTGGAATTAAATGTTAGAAAGAGCTCAAATTTCAAGCAGGTACAGAAATCAAATATAAAACTCTTTTTTTCCATTTGTTTTCATGCATTTATATACATCAGGAATATAAATCTTGATATCCCATTAAAAACAGTTCTGCTCTTCTTATTCATGAACATTTTTGTGTAAATATAACTACGATGTTGCAAACTTTATACAACCTTAGCTTTGTAAACATTACTTTCTTATTTTGTAGGGGTAACAAACAAACTGAAGTGTTCTGGATGGGGCAAAGAACAAAGAACAAAGAAAATTTACAGCCCAGGAACAGGCCCTTCGGCCCTCCAACCCTGAACTGATCCAAATGTACTGTCTAAACCTGTTGGTCAATTCCTAAACATTTGTATCCCTCTGCTCCCCACCTACTCATGCATCTGTCCAGATGCATCTTAAATGAATCTACTGTGCCTGCCTATACCACCTCTACTGGCAATGTGTTCCAAACGCCCACCACCCTCTGTGTGAAGTACTTGCTGCATGTATTCCCCTTAAACTTTCCACCTCTCACCTTGAAAGCATGGCCTCTCATTACTGAAACCTTCACCCTGGGAAAAGCTTGTCTCTACCCACCCTGTCTATACCCTTCATGATTTTGTAAACCTCAATCAAGTCCCCCCCTCAATCTCCTTGTTTCTAGTGAAAATAAACCTAACCTATTCAACCTCTCTTCATTAAGGGCGGCACGGTGGCACAGTGGTTAGCACTGCTGCCTCACAGCGCCAGGGACCTGGGTTCAATTCCCACCTCAGGCGACTGACTGTGTGGAGTTTGCACGTTCTCCCTGTGTCTGCGTGGGTTTCCTCCGGGTGCTCCGGTTTCCTCCCACAGTCCAAAGATGTGCGGGTCAGGTAAATTGGCCATGCTAAATTGCCCGTAGTGTTAGGTAAGGGGTATATGTATGGGTGGGTTGCGCGTCGGTGTGGACTTGTTGGGCCAAAGGGCCTGTTTCCATACTGTAAGTAATCTAATTGCTAGCACCTTCCATACCAGGCAACATCCTCGTAAACCTTCTCTGCACCCTCTCCAAAGCGCCCACATCCTTTTGGTATTGTGGTGACCAGAACTGTACTCTAAATGCGGCCGTACCAATGTCTTGTACAATTTTAACATGACTTGCCGTCTCTTATACCTCAATACCCTGTCCAATAAAGGCAAGCATACAATATGCCTTCTTGACCACTCTATCCACCTGTGCAGCAACCTTCAGGATACAATGGACCTGCACTCCCAGATCTCTCTGCCCATCAACTTTTCCCAAGGCTCTTCCATTCATTGTATAATTCGCTCTCGAATTAGTCTTGCCTAAATGCATTACTTCACATTTGTCTGGATTGAAAGCCATCTGCCACTTTTCCACCCAACTCTCCAGTCTATCTATATTCTTCTGTATTCTCTGACAATCCCTTATGCTTTCTGCTACTCCACCAATCTTTGTGTCATCTGCAAACATGCTGATTATACCAACAGTTCCCTCTTTTAAACCATTTATGTATATTACAAATAACAGTGGCCCCAGCACTGATCCCTGTGGAACACGACTGGTCACCTTTCTCCATTTCAAGAAACTCCCTTCAACTACTACTCTCTGTCTCCTGTTGCTCAACCAGTTCTTTTACCACCTCGCTAGAACACCCTGCACACCATGTGACTTCACTTTCTCCATTAGTCTGCAATGGGGAACCTTATCAAATGCCTTACTAAAGTCCATGTATGTGACATCAACAGCCCTTCCTTCATCAAATACATGGTCACTTCCTTGAAGAACTCTATTAAGTTGGTAAGGCATGATCTCCCCCGCACAAAACTATGTTGTCTATCACTGATAAGCTCATTCTTTTCTAAATATAAATAGATCCTATCTCTCAGTACCCTCTCCAGCAACTTCCCCACCATCGACGTCAGGCTCACTGGTCTGTAGTTACCCAGAATATCTCTACTACCCTTTTTGGAGAGGGGGAACAACATGAGCAACCTTCCAGTCCTCCGGCACCTCACCTGCATTTAAGGATGCCACAAAGATATCTCCAGCTATTTCCTCTCTCGCTTCCCTCAGCAACCTGGGATAGATCCCATACAGTCCTGGGGATTTGTTCAGCTTTATAACCTCTAGCCTACCCAACACATTCTCCTTACTTATGCCAACGTGATCCAGAATAATCAAACCTCTATCTCTAATCTCAAGATTCATCATGTTCCTCTCCTCAGTGAATAGGAAATGCTTTAATATCCATCACATTTTGAATAATGTCTTTAAAAATGAACTCTTCAAATTCTGGTGCATCTCAAATTTGAGAAATATTAACAGCACATTGGCGTGGGTCAAAACATAGTGGGGGGGCATGGACCTAACTCTCCAGTCTATCTATATCCTTCTGTATTCTCAGTTGTGGGCATTATGGTCTCTGTGGAGTGCAGATAGGGGTGGGATGGGAAATATATCCCTGTGGTGGGGACTGCTTGTAGATGGCAGAAATGGCAGTGAATGATGCACTGTGTCTGAAGATTGTGGGGTGGAAGATGAGGACCGGGATGGGGGAGGGCAGGGTTCTGTCTTTGTTGCAATTGGAGGGGTAGGGTTCAAGGGCTGAGGTGCAGGAAGTGGAGAAGATGCATTGGAGGACATTGTTGACCATGAGGGATGAGACATTGGGGTCCTTGAAGCAGGAGGCCATCTGAGATGTTCAATGATGTAATTGGTCCTCCTTGGAGCAGATGCAGTGGAGGCTGAGGAATTGGGAGTAAGGCATAGTGTTTTTATAGGAGGGTAAGTGGGAAGAGGTTATGTCCAGGTACCCCTCCACCAGAGATATATTTCCCTCCCACCCTTATCTGCTTTCCACAGAGACCATTCCCTCCATGATTCCCTTGTTAGGTCTATGCCCCCACCAACTCACCATCCACTCCTGGCATCTTCCCTTGCCACCACAAGAGGTGTAAAACCTGCACCTACACCTTCTCCCTCACCTCATCCAAGGCCCTAAAGGATCCTTCCATATCCGACAGAGATTTTCCTGCACCTCCACACATGTCATCTACCGTGTCCATTGTTCTCAATGCAGTCTTCTCTAAATTGAGACACCCTGTGGCGGAACACTTTAACTCCCCTTTTCACTCTGCCAAGGACATGCAAGCACTAGGCCCCCTCCAGAGCCAAATTCTAGTCATCTGATGCATGGAGGAAGAACACCTCATCTTCTGCCTTGGGATCCTCCAACTACATGGCATCAACATTGATTTCACCAGTTTCCTCATCTCCTCTCCACCCACCTTATCTCAGATCCAACCCTCCACTCGGCACCGCCCTGTTGAACTGTCCTATTTGTCCATCTTCCTTCCTACCTATCTGCTCCACTCTCTGCCCCGACCTGTCACCATCACCCGCAACCTTCATCTACCTATCGCATTCCCAGTTACTTTCCCCCAGCCGCACTCCCCTGCCATTGATCTCTCAGCCCCCTTGCCCACCCACATTCTCGATGAAGAGCTTGTGCTTGAAATGTCAATTGTCTTCCTCTCGGATGATGCCTGACTGGCTGTGCTTTTCCAGCATCACACATTTTGACTCTGATCTCCAGCATCTGCAGTCCCCAGTTTCACCGAGCACATTGACTTCAACAAGCAAACCTACATTTTGTAAATATGCTGGTAATGTTGAGGTTGTAACCAGTAAGTATGATCTTTGAACATTGCAAACATATAATGGATAACCTTCAAATAAACCTGCTTTTCAAATCAAGCCATAATGTAGTTTGTCCCTAATCTCTGTGTATTAGTTACAGGTGTTTTCATAACATGAATCATATTTATTATTCATATAATTTATCCTACTTTTGTTCTCCTTTCTGTGGTTTGACATGCAGTTATTCTGACTTAATAATTGAAAACATTTCCAATGTGTGAGCTGCAAATTGTGGTAAGACCCATATTCAGGTGTTGGCATAAAACATTGTTAGCCTATGGGAAGATGTGGCTACGCTTCAAGTAGCAACAAGTGCATGAATGGAATCCTTGAAATGATAGTTGAAAAACTGCTGAAATTCATACCTGTGAACAGGAAACTGCATTTTGAAGCCCCACCCTAGCAATATGATTACTGCCCTCCACATTTCTGAATATGTTGTCAAAGTATCAGGTTAACCTGTTAAAGATCCTGACAAACTGGTTTCTCCATAGAATTAAGCCATATTCATTGGAGAGTTGCCATCTGGCTCCCTTTATTTTAGTGCTTTAGTAATCTTGTGAGAATGTAGAATGACTAAAATTATAACCTCTGAAAATAATTTAAAATTGTTACAAAACTTGTTTTAAAACAAGAGCATCGTGTCATATCGAATACATAATCATTTTAATTACTCTTGGTATTACAATTAAACCTGATATACAGAGTCATAGTTTACATTTTGAATTGGAAACAAAGTGCTGAGTTACTGTTTCATTCAGGATTTCCAAGAATGTTTGCCACAAAATATTCTGCATTTATATAGTTCTCTATTATGTCCTCAGGATTTCTCAGAAAGCTTTGCTTGTATTGAAATACTTTGAATGCAATCACTTATTGGTGCGTAAAAATCTAAAAGAGGACATTGGCATGAATAACCATTCATGTTTTATATTTCTAATGGAAGGGCATCAATCTTAAATTCTGACAACAAAGAGCAGTCTGGCCAGCTGAATATTTCCAGCATTTTCTGGTTCTACTTCAGATTTCCAGCATCCACAGTAGGTGCGAGTTGAAGTAAAAATGTTGAGCAGGATAGCTTTCCTCATCTTCATATTGTGCTGTAGTTTATTTTAGATGCATGTAGCAGCTGAATATCTGTGATGGAATAATATTGGAAATTATTATTGGGTGCAAACTATTTTTATTTAGAAAACTGTAGATGGATTTTTAATTTTTTTTTATTCACTCATGGGATGTGGGTGTTGCTGATTGGACCAGCATTTATTGCCCATCCTAAGGTGGTATTGAGTTGCCTTCTTGAACCAGTGCAGTCTATTTGGTATACATACACCTGCTGTGTCAATAGGAAGTTTCAGGATTTTGACCCAGTGACACTGAAGGAACAGTGATACATTTCCAAGTCTGAGTGCTGTGTGACTTTGAACATAGAACATAGAACAGGGGTGTGTGGGGAGAGCTTTTTGACTCATGATGTTCTGTTGAACACGATGCTAAATTAAACTAATGCCTCCTGCCTGTACTTGGTCCATATCCCTTCATTCCTTGGTTCTCTAAGAGTCTCTTAAACGTCCTTATCATATCTGCTTCAACCATTTCCTGAAGAAGGGCTTATGCCTGAAACGTCAATTATCCTGCTTCTCAGATGCTGCCTGGCCTGTGTTATTCCAGCACCACATTTTTCAACTCTGGTACTCCAGCATTTGCAGTCCTCACTTGTTCCCTCTGCCTAAACCAGCACCTGTTATGGACCAGGTCAAATCCTGAACTGTGAGAACTGGCCACTCCCCTTATATTGCACAAGTGTTTTAAAATAAAACACTTCAAAACATTTTCAAGTAAATATTTCCAGACATTTTGGAATCTCTGCCTTTATGATTCCTCTGAAAAAACTAAGGACAACATAACCTTGTTAAAGGAACAGTATTGTCACACCCTTCCCCCTTAAAATAAGAATGAACCATCAATATCCAAAGATGGCTTCATTTTTAAACCTCTTAATCTTACACTGTTAGTACACTACAACACACATATATATTACATTGACAATAAACATGCAAACATGCACTACTACATTCTGTGTCAGTCCATTTACTTCTGCCACCGAACACTTCTATTTCTCATCTAAGATTTGACAATGCGTCAGCAATCACATTTCACCATCCTGCCACATGCACAATTTTCACATTGAATGGTTGTAACAACAAGTACTACCTAAACAGTCTGGAATTTCTTGTCCTTAAATTTCTCCACAAACTTCAATGGGTTATGATCAATGTACATGATTGTCTCAGATACATTATTGAGACACGTTACATAAACGGTGAAATATTCTAACGCCAACACCAAGCTCAAAGTCTCCTTCCCAACAGTCAAATATTTTTGTGGATGAATGTTCAATGTCCTGGAGAAATATTTGATAGGTCTTTCGATCTTTTTGCTGTCTTCCTGCAAGAGCACAGCACCGACACCCGCATCACTTGCATCGATAGCCACCTTGAATGGCTTTGTGTACAGACTAAGTGTGGCTAACACTGGGGCAGTGACTAACACTGCTTTCAGGCTGTCAAATGCCTTCAGACAGGCCGTTGTCCACTGAAGCTTCTTGCCTTCCTTTAGTAATTCGGTGAGTGGAGTAGACACACTGCTAACATTTGGTATGAATTTCCAATAAAATCTACTCAATCCCAGGAATTAGAGTCATAGAGATGTACAGCACGGAAACAGACTCTTCAGTCCAACTCATCCATGCTGACCAGCTATCCAAACCCAATCTGGTCCCACTGCTAGCACCCAGCCCATGACCCTCCAAACCCTTCCTATTCATACACCAATCCCGATGTCTTTTAAATGTTGCAATTGTACCAGTCTCCACCACTTCCTCTGGCAGCTCATTCCATACACGTACCACCCTGCGTGTGAAAAGGTTGCCCCTTTGGTCTCTTTTATATCTTTCCCCTCTCACCCTAAACCTAAGCCCTCTAGTGCTGGACTCCCCGACCACAGGGAAGAGACTTTGCCTATTTATCCTATCCATGTCCCTCATGATTTTATAAACCTCTATAAGGTCACCCCTCAGCCTCCGATGCTCTAGGGAAAATAACCCTAGCCTATTCAACCTCTCCTTATACCTCAAATCTTCCAACCCTGGCAACATCTTTGTAAATCTTTTCTGAACCCTTTTGTGTTTCGCAACATCTTTCCGATAGGAAGGAGACCAGAATTGCACACAACATTCCAACAGTGGCCTAACCAATGTCCTGTGCAGCTGCAGCATGACCACCTAACTCCTGTACTCAGTACTCTGATCGATAAAGGAAAACATACCAAACACCTTCTTCACTATCCTATCTACCTGTGACTCCACTTTCAAGGAGCTACGAACCTGCACCACAAGTTCTTTGTTCAGCAACACTCCCTAGGACCTTACCATTAACTGTATAAGTCCTACTCAGATTTGCTTTCCCAAAATGCAGCACCTTGCATTTATCTGAATTAAACTCCATCTGCCACTTCTCAGCCCATTGGCTCATCTGACTAGATCCTGTTGTAATCTGAGATTACCCTCTTCATTGTTCACTACACCTTCAATTTTTGTGTCATCTGCAAACTTACTAACAATGCTCTTATACTCAAATTAAATCATTTATATAAATAATGAAAAGTAGTGGACCCAGCACCGATCCTTGTGGCACAGGCTTCCAGTCTGAAAAATAACCCTCCACTGTTTTCTACCTTTGAGCCAGGTCTATATCCAAATGGTTAGTTCTTCCTATATTCCATTAACTCTACCCTTGCTAACCAGTCTCCCTTTGGGAGCCTTGTCCAAAGCCTTCCTGAAGTCCATATAGATCACGTCCACCACTCTGCCCTCATCAATCCTCTTTTTTACTTCAAAATAGTCAGTCAATCAAGTGTGTGAGACATGATTTCCCATGCACACAAAGCCATATTGACTATCCTAATCAGTCATTGCCTTTCCAAATTGTATGGTTTGGAGGTGCCATTGCAGGACTGGAATGTACAAAGTAAAAAAAAAATCACAAAACACCAGGTTCTTGTCCAACAGGTTTATTTGGAAGCACTAGCTTTCGGAGTACTGTTCCTTTATCAGGTGGTTGTGGAATATAAGAATGTAAGGCACAGAATTGTAGTACTGCTCTTTTCGTTGATGGTTTGGGAAACTCCCCAATTATCATTGTCCATGTCCAATGATATGGCCCAAGAAGGTGACTTGGGCTTTGGCAAAATCACTTTTTGCCAGGTTTATCACCAAGCTTTCCTCCAGAAGTCAATTGAACAATTCAGATAAATGTTGCAAATCTTGCTTCCACGTGACTAAAAATCAGCAAGTCATCAATACAAACTACCCAGTTGGGTAATCTGGAAATGACCTTATTCGTTAATCTCTGAAATGTGGCCTGAGCATTTTTCATAGCAAATGGCATGACGTTAAACTCATACAATCCATTTGACGTTATTGAAAGCCAAAATTGTCTACACTCTTTCATACCAAAGGTACCTGCCAGTATCCTCTCAGTAAGTCCAACTTAGAAATAAGTTACTTATCCCATCTCCTCAACACAGTCTTCCAAATGTGGAATCGGATATGCATCAGTCTTTGTAACTGCATTGTTTTTGTGATAGTCCACACATGACCATTGGTACCCATCTGATTTGGGCACCAATACTGTGGGTGAGCTTCAGTCACTGTAATTCACTTTGATTATGTTGTCGTGGAGCATGCATTCAATCTCCTTTTGAACTTGTGCCAACTTTAGAGGGTTATGCCAACAAGAATATTGCTTAATCAAAACAGCATTCCCTTTATCTACATCATGTATAATTAGGTTAGTACTTCAGTTTATTTCCTCAAAACTCCCCATGCGTTAACAATAATTCTTTCAGGTCATTTTGATTTTCCTCTGGAAGGTAACTCAGTAATTTATCCCAATTTTTGACAACTTCCTCATGGTCCAACTTAATTTGAGGAATGTCCAATTCAGAGTCCTCTGAACTTGGTTCTTTACTCCATGTTGCAATCAATAATACACTTTCCTTTTGCATTCCTTCCCTGTCAAAATACCTTTTGAGCATGTTCACATGACACACTCAGTGAGTTTTCTTTCTGTCTGAAGTCCTTATCAAATAGTTCACCTCACTCAATCTCCTTTCAACTTGATAAGGTCCACTAAACCTTGCTTTTAAAGGTTCACCTATCACAGAAAGTAATATTAAAACTTTATCTCTGATTGCAAAATTGCGCATTTTTGATTTTTTGTCTACTTCCCATTTCATTGTATGTTGTGACACCTTTAAATGCTGTTTAACCAACTCGCCTGCTCTATTTAACCATTCCCTAAAATTTGACATATTGTCCAAATATGTGGTCTCTGAATTCTGACTTACCAATTTTTTCTTAAACAATTTTAGCAGTCCTCTTGCTCCATGCCCAAAACCTAATAGAAATGAACTAAATTTGGTTAATTCATTTGGTGCAATTCTGATGGAAAAAAATACAAATGGAATTCCTTAATCCCAAGCAACGGGATAGTCTTGACTATGGGTGGCATGGTGGCCCAGTGGTTAGCACTGCTGCTTCACAGCACCAGGGACCCGTGTTTGATTCCAGCATATTCTTCCCGTGTCTTTGTGGGTTTACTCTAGGTGCTCTGGTTTCCTACCACAGTCCAAAGATGTGCAGGTTAGGTAAGTTGCCCATGCTAAATTGCCCATAGTGTTTAGGGATGTATGGGGTAGGTGCATTTATCGGGCGAAATGTGAAGTAGTAGGGGTATGGGTCAGATACTGTTCAGAGGCTTGGTGTGAACTTGTTTGGCTGAATGGCCTGTTTCCACTCTATGGGGATTCCATAAGCCCTCAACGTGGTTTTTAATGTCTGACCCCACCTTTCTAGCGCTCCTGTAATTCTGGGTGGTATGAAGTATATTTGAATTGCTTTGTTCCTAAGTTGTCCATAAGTTCCTTGAATAATTTTGATGTAAAGTTTGATCCTTACTCTGATTGTGTCTCTGTGGGTAATCCATCTCTAATGAAAAAATTTGAGTAACTCCTCTACAATCCTTTTTGCTATGATAGCACATTATGGGACGACTTCTGGAAATCTAGTGGACACTAGATTATTGTAAACAAATGCTGACTCCCACGTTTCCATAGTTAGGAAAAATCCCAGGATATGCTTCCACTAATAGCTCAGTTGCCTGAGTTTCTGCTGGCTTTTCAACCCTGGTAAGCAGCACTCCTACCTGTGAACCACCTACATCATCAACAAGGAAAATTTCTGTTCCTGGAGCTGAGAGTTTGTCCAGTACTCCTATCATGACTTTTCCACTCTTCACTGGAACTCTAACTTCACACAACATAATTGAGGACTTCTTGTCTCACTGCGAATTCCTGTTACTCACACTTTTTTTCTGGCGTAGTCCTTCAGAGGTATATTTCTCCTCATCTTTCAACATTAAAAGGTTGAGAGGATCCTGTATCTCATAATATTGTAGCCTCTTTACCTGCTGCTCCTGGCCCATGCAGGTAAACGTTAACTTCACAGGTATATGGTTGAAGAAGATCTGGCACTTCCTCCTTAACCAACCTCCAGGTTGTACATTCTGATGCAGCTTTTCAGCCTCTACTGCTCCAGAAAAAGCAACCCTACTTTATTTAACCTTTCCTTATGAGCTATATCATATAATCATATGAGCTATAGCTCATATCCTATAATCCAGGCAGCATCATGGTAAACCTCTCCTGCAGCCCTTTCAAAGCCTCCACATTCTTCCTGCAATGTTGTGACCAGAATTGAATGCTATACTCAAAGTGTGGATAAAGTGAGGACTATAGATGCTGGAGATCAGAGCCGAGAGTGTGGTGCTGGAAAAGCACAGCCAGTCAGGCTGAGGAGCAGGAGAATTGACATTTCAGGCAAAAGCCCTTCATCAGGAATGAGGCTTGTGAGCCGATGGGTTGGAAAGATAAATGGGAGTGGGGTGGGGCTGGGGGGTGGAAGGTAGCTGAGATTGCGATAGGTAGATTAAGGTGGGGGTAATGGTGATAAGTCAGAGAGGGGAGTGGAGCAAATAGGTGGCAAGGAAGATAGACAGGTGGGATGGGTCATGAGGGTGGTGCCAAGTTGGAAGGTTAGATCTGAAATAAGGTGGGAGAAGGGGAAATCAAGATACTGGTGAAATCCACATTACTTCCATGTGGTTAGAGGGTCCCAAGGTGGAAGATGAGGTATTCTTTCCCAGGTGTTGACTGGTTAAGGTTTGGCGATGGAGGAGGCCCAGGACCTGCATGTCCTTGGCAGAGTTGGAGGGAGAAGTGTTGGGCCACAGGACAGTAGGGTTGGTTGGTGTGGGTGTCCTGGAGACATCCATACTCTAAGTGTGGCCTAACCAAAGTCTTATAAAGCTGCAACATGATATGCTGACTCTTGTACTCAATTCCTAACCAATAAAGGCCTTGTCGAAGCCTTACTAAAATCCACGCAGAAAACATTCATTGCTCTACTCTTATTGATCACTTTCGTCACCTCCTTGAAAAATTTCATCATGTTAATAACGCTGTACACAAAACCATACTGATGGTCTCTAATTAGGCCACTCTTTTCCAATTACACATAAATCCTTTCCCTCACAATTCTCTCTAAAAGCTTCCCAATCACTGAATTAAGAGACACTGGTCTATCGTTATCCCTATTTCCCTTCTTGAACAGAGGAACAAAATTAGCTCCTCACCAGTCCTCCAGGACCTGTCCAGTGGCTAATGAGGTTACAAAGATCTTGAAGAAAGTGAAGACTGCAAATGCTGGAGATCAGAGTCGAAATGTGTGGTGCATTAGGTCAGACAGTCTCCGAGGAACAGGAGAATCGACATTTCAGTCATAAGCCTGATAAAGGCTTACAAAGATCTTGGTCAAACTTCGCTCTTGCCTTTCTCAATAACCTGGGTTAGATACCATCAGGCCCTGGGGAACTTATCCTCATTAACATTCATTAAGAGACCCAACATTACTTCTTTCTTGATCTCAAAATGCCCTAGCGTATTTGCACGTTCCATAGTAATGTCACTATCCTCTATGCTTTCTCGTAGTTAAATACTGACATAAAGTACTCATTTGTGCCTTCAAGCACAAGTTCCCTCCTTTATCCTTGAGTGGTCCTACCTTCTCCCTCGTTATCATATTGTTTTTAATGTATGTATAGAATGCCTTGGGATTTTCTTTAAGCCTAACTGCCAAGGTAGTTTCATTTGTTCTCCTAATTCCCTGCTGGAGTTCTTGCCTGTTTTATTTATATTCATCACAGGCTCTGTCTAATTTTAACTTCCTAAATCTTACATATGCAAGGTAGGAGGAGACCTTGCAAGCGGTGGCATCCCCTTGTTTCTGCTGACTTGGTCGAGCTATAGGTATAAGCAGCCATGGGTTTGGATAATGCTGTCTTAGGAACCTTAGCGAATTTCTGAAATGCATCCTGTATTTTTGTACTCCTAGATCATGGGTAGCACTAGCTGGCCAGCATTTATTGCCCATCCCTAGTTTCCCTTGAGAAGGTAGTGGTGAGTTACCTTCTTAAACCGCTGCCGTCCTTGTGCTCAAAGTTGACCCCAAATGCTGTCAGGCTGGGAATTCCAAAATTTTGACCTAGTGACAGTGAAGGAATGGTGGTTTATTTCCAAGTCAGGATAGTGAATGGCTGAAATGGAACTTGCAGGTGGTGGTGTTTCCATGTATCTGCTGTCCTTGTCCTTCTAGCTGGAAGTAGTTGTAGGTTTGGAAGCTGCTGTCTAAGGATCCTTGGTGAATTTCTGCAGTGCATCTTGCAGATAATAGTTAAAAATTACCAACACCAGGTTATTGTCCAACAGGTTTATTTATAAGCACTAGCTTTCAGAACGCTATTCCTTCATCAGGTGCTTGTGAAGTATAAGATCATAAGACACATAATTTAGAGCAAAAGATTGCAGTGTCATACATTGATATGTTGAACGAACCTGGATTGTTAAGTCTTTCATTTTTAGAAAGCAGGTTTTGGTTCATTAAAAAATGTTCTGGGATTTATATATTAAGTCACCTTCAAGATAACTTAAAGGTTTTAATAACAAAAAGTGACATCTAAGCTCAGACAATGCAATGTAAGGTCAGAGTCTGTTTGTATCCCAATCTTGAGTCAAATTGGTTCTACGAACAGGAGATTCGACATTTCGGGCATAAGCCCTCCTTCAGGGCTTCCTGAAGAAAGGCTTATGCCTGAAATGTCGAATCTCCTGTTCCTTGGATACTGCCTGACCTGCTGTGCTTTTCCAGCAACACATTTTCAGCACTGATCTCCAGCATCTGCAGACCTCACTTTCTCCTCAAATTGGTTCTATTTCCAATGTGGAATTTACAAAATGTTACATGGATAGACTGCCTGCATTTACTGCTTGCAGATTGTGCATTTTTGAGCAAAATAAAATATATCAGTAAATGTAATCCGGCAAATACAAATTCATCCCATAGACTTGTGTGTGTGTGTTCGTGCGTGCATGCGAGCAAGAGAGAGATTGCGCAAATGAGAATGTGTGTTTGTGTAAAGTGGGTGTCTGGTGTGATTGAGTATAAGCATGTGAGAGGGTATGTGCGTGCGTGAGAGTGTGGGGGGTGTATGCGTATGACAGAGAGTGTTTACATGAGAATGGGTCTGCATGAGTGTGTGTGCGCGAGCGAGCGAGAGCGAGAGCGAGTATATAGTGTAGCTGGGTCACTGTAGTGCGACATGAACCCAAGATCCCAGTTGAGGCCATGGGTACCGACAGACTCTGACCTTTGATTCCGGGGGATTCAACGTGGTGATGCCGTTGAATGCCAAGAGGTAATGGTTAGATTCTTTGTTGGAGATTACTGTTGCCCAACATTTGCTTGGCACGAATGTTACTTGTCACTTGTCAGCCCAAGTCTGGGTAAGGTCCTGGGGAGTGCTGCAGAACAAAGAGACCTTGGAGTGCAGGTTCATAGTTTCTTGAAAGTGGAGTCACAGGTAGATAGGATAGTGAAGGAGGCATTTGGTATGCTTTCCTTTATTGGTTAGAGTATTGAGTACAGGAGCTTGGGAGGTCATGTTGCAGTTGTACAGGACATTGGTTAGGCCACTGTTGGAATATTGCATGCAATTCTGGTCTCCTTCCTATTGGAAAGATGTTGTGAAACTTGAAAGGGATCAGAAAAGATTTACAAGGATGTTGCCAGGGTTGCAGGATTTGAGCTACAGAGAGAGGCTGAACAGGCTGGGGCTGTTTTCCCTGGAGTGTCGGAGGCTGAGGGGTGACCTTATAGAGGTTGACAAAATTATGAGGGGCATGGATAGGATAAATAGACAAGACTCCCTGGGATTGGGAAGTCCAGAACTAGAGGGCATAGGTTTAGGGCGAGAGGGGAAAAATATAAAAGAGACCCAAGGGGCAACTTTTTCATGCAGAGGGTGGTACGTGTATGGAATGAGCTGCCAGAGGAAGGGGTGGAGGCTGGTACAATTGCAACATTTAAGAAGCATTTGGACAAGTATATGAATAGGAAGGGTTTGGAGGGATATGGGCCAGGTGATGGCAAGTGGGACTAGATTGGGTAGAAATATCCAGTCGGCATGGACGGGTTGGACCAAAGGGTCTGTTTCCATGCTGTACATCTCTATGACTCTAATGTCCAGGACTTATTGCAGACTGGTCATTGTGGACTTGTTGGCCAACTGGCCTGTTTCCACACTGTAGGGATTCTATGATAGGAATAGGAGGATAAGTAACATGAATATGTGGCTAAAGGAAAAGGTGTAGGAGGGAGGGTTTTACATTTTTTGGATCTCTTTGGGTCAGCTTTGGGGTAGGTGAGACCTGTACAAGCTAGATAGGCTACACCTGAATCTTGCGAGATTTGTTTGTACAGTTGGGGAAATTTTAAACTAATTAGGACACACAAGTTGTAAAGTTGGGAGCAAGGTCCAATCAGGTATAAAAGGAATGCTAGGACAGCCCAGGAGGTGGAGAGGACATGATAGGTTAAACATATGGGAAGTCCAGAAGCTAAATTGCTTTAATGTAAGGTGCTTGACTGATAGGGCAGATGAACTTAGAGCATTGATCAGCACATGGGAATAAAATATTGTTAATATTATCACTGAGACACAGTTGAAGGAAAGGCAGGACTGGGCAGTTCAACATTCGTGAGCATAGGTACAATAAGGGGAGAAGCAAGAGAAGTGAAGGCATTGCATTATTCGTAAAGGAGACCATCATTGCAGAAATGAAGGAGGATTTTCCGGAAAGGTCTTCAAATGAGGCCATCTAGGCAGAGCTTAAAAATAAAAATGGGCAGATACCTTGCTGGGATTATATTGCAGGCCTTCCACCAGTCAGAGGGAGATAGAGTAGACATGTAGGCAAACCAAAGAAAGATGAGAGAGTTAAAGGATAAGAGAGGATTTCAACTTTGTTAACATTAAACTGGAGTCACCTTAATGTGAAAGGATTAGATGGGTGGATCCAGGAGAGCTTTTTGTGCTACTGTGTAGATAGTCCTACTACAGATGAGGCAATTCAATACCTAATCCTAGGGAATTAAGTTGTTGAGGTTTCAGTGGACAAGCATTTTGGGGACAATGACTATTAATCTGTAGGTTTATGGAAAGGGTTCCGTAGAAGTTAAATTGTGGGAATGCTGATTTCAATATCAATAGACATAATCTGCACAACATTGCAGGTAAGTTTACGTTACGTAGAAGTAGTGAGAATTCAGGGCCTGCATCTTCCTCTAAGAATGAAGGCAAGGATAGCAGGCCCAAGGGACCCTGGATGCCAAGGAATATCAAGAGTTTGATAAAGAAAAAGGAGGAAGCATGTGTCAGGTACAGCGTATTGAATCAAAGGAGATCCTTCAAAACTGTAGAGAATGGAGGAGATTACTTAAAAAGGAAATTTGGAGCCAAAGAGCAGCCACAAAATATCTTTGGCAGATGGGTTCAAGGCAAACCTCAAGGCTTTTTATGAACATATTAAAGGGTAAGAATGGGAAAGACTGGGAAAGAGTGGAGTCTATTGGAGAGCAAAGGGCCAACCTGTCTTAGATGAGATCTTAAATGAATACTTTTCAGCTGTATTCATATAAGAGAAAGACATTATAACTAGTTATTTCAGTCAAGATGGTGACATTCTAAAGTGTGTTGAAGCTTAATAAGGAGGAGAATTAGATGTTTTAATGGGCATAAAAGGTACATAAGTCCTTAGGCCCTGATGAGATATGCCAGGCTACATGGGAGGCAAGAGAAGAGATTGTTGGCAGAGACATTTAATATCTCACTGGTCACAGGTGAAGTGCGAGATGACTGGAGCTAATGTGGCTCCTTTGTTCAAGAAGTGCAGTATGGCTAGGCCAGATAATTACAGACCAGTTGGTCAAAGGGTGGAGATATTATTAGAACAAATTGTAAAGGATAGGATTAAATCAATACTTGAATTGCCTGGGATTGATCAGGGATAACACAGATTTTTAAAGGGAATTCTGTCTGACTAATTTATTTGAACTTTTTGAAAAGGTGAATAAATGTATTGATGAGGGTAGTGCAGTTGATGCGGTTTACCTGGACTTCAGTAAAGACTTTGACAAGGGTGGCACAAGGAAGGCTGGTCCAAAAGGTAACAGCCTATGGGATACAAGGCAAATTGACAAAGTGGATCCAAAATTAGGAGGCAAAGAATGATGGTGGAGTTTTGCTTTTGTGATTGGATACCTGTGGCCAACTATGTACCATAAGGATCAATGCTAGGACTCTTACTGTTTGTTATGTACATTAATGACTTGGATGTGAATGTAGAAGATATAATTAGTAAGATTGCAGATGACATGAAAATTAGTGGTGCTGTTGATCAGAGGATGGTTTTAGTCTACAGTCTGATATTGATAGGAAGGTAAATTGAGCAAAGCAATACGAACAAAAGGGACATTGGTGTACATATCTGTAGACCCTTGAAGGTGTCAGCACAAGTATACAGGGTTATGAAGATAGCATAAGGAATGCTTGCTTTCATTAACCAGTGCATAAAATATAGGAGTAAGATAGTCTTGTTACATCTTTACAAAACATTTGGTTAAGGTAAAGATGGAATACTGTATGCAGTTCTGGTTGCCACACCAATGGAAGAATATGATTGCACGGAAGAGGATGCAAGGAGGTTCACTCGGATGTTACTTTGATGAAAAGTCTCAATTATGAGGAGAGTCTAGATTGGCTTTGTTTCTTTTCCTTGGAGCAGAGAAGGCTGAGGGGTAATCTGATTGCAGTAAACAAAATTATGAGAGGCATAAACAGAATAGGTTGTGAGAATCTTTTCCGCATGGCAGACGGACATATGTTTATGGTGAGGAGCAAGTTGTTTAGAGGAAATCAGAGAAAGTTTTTTTTTCACCCAGAGGATGGTAGAAATATAGAATATGTTGCATGGGAAGATGTTGGAGGCTGATATTCTTGCCACATTTAAGAAGTAGCTGGATGAGCATTTAAAATCCCAGGGCATAGATAGTCAGCTCTGAACCAAGTGCAGGTGAATGAGATTAGTGTGTTTGGTGCTGGTTGGTTGGTGGGCCAAATGATCTATTTCTATGCTGTATAATTTTCTATCCTTCTTTAAATAAGGGATCTAATATTCCAGATATAGCTTCGTCAATACAGCCCTTTACACCAAACAACAACCTCCCCACTTTTTAGGACATTTTCTAGTCAATTTGTTCAGAGCTGTATTACACACCTCTGGAGAAGGAGAGACTTGAACCCAAGCCTTGGCTTTGAGGCAGGGTCATTACTATTGCATTACAAGAACCGCCTTCGTTTGTATTCATTCCACATATAACAAATGATTACAATCCATCAGTGTTACTAATTACTTGCTCTACCAACATAGTAACCTTCTGTGATTCACACATGAGGACACGAGGAAAATGGGTTTAGAATGGTTAGGTCGAGAGAGTGTGGTGCTGGAAAAGCACAGTAGGTCAGGCAGCATCCGAGGAGCAGGAGATTTGACTCTTTTGGGCATAAGTCCTTCATCAGGAATGATGGTTGCAGGCTGGGGAGCTGAGAGATAAATGCAAGGGAGTAGACCTGGGGGGGTGTGAGGGAAAGATGGCTGAGACGTGATAGGTGATGAAAGGTAGGTGAAAGTGGGGGAGAAGGTGATAGGTCGGAGAGGAGGGTGGAGTGTATAGATGAGATGTTGATAGATAGATCAAGAGAGTGGTGCTGAGTTGGAGGCTTGGGACTAGGTGAAGATGGGGCAAGAGGGGAAAATGAGAAAACTAGTGAAATCCACATTAATTCCGTGTGCTTGCAGGGTGCCAAGGTGGAAGATGAGGTGTTCTTCCCACAGGGTCGGATGGTTTGGGTTTGGCCCAGGACCTGCATGTCCTTCTTGGAGTGGGAGGGGGAGTTGAAATGCTCAGCCATGGGGCTATGGGGTTTATTGGTGTGGGCATCCCAGAGGAGTTCTCTGACACAATCTCCCCAGTGTAGAGGAGACCACATCGGGTGCAATGGATACAAATAAGTGACGTTTGTGGGGGAACAGATAAATTTCTGTCAGATGTGGAAGGATCCTTTAGGGCATTGGACAGAGGTGTGGACACAGGTTTTGCATTTCCTGCAGTGGTAGGGGAAAGTGCCAGGAGTGGGGTGAGGGCTGCTGGGGAGGCGTGGTTCTGACAAGAGAGTCATGGAGGGAATGGTCTCTCTGAAACGCTGATTGGGGTGGGAGGAAAATATATCCCTAGTGGTGAGGTCTGTTTGTAGGTGGCACAAGTGGCGGAGGATGATGCAATGTATACGGAGGTTAGTGGGATGAAACGTGAGGACCACCGGGGTTCCTAAGTATTTGCTGCCTTTGTAAATGGAAGTTGCCTTGGGTTTGGAAGCTTCTGTTTAAGGGTTCATGCTGTTCCGTTTCAGGTACAATTCATCAGTATTGCACAGGTCCTACCTTCCCCAGAAATGAACCCAGTGATCAAGAAATCTAAAGCCCTCCCTTCTACTCCAACTTTTCAGCGACACATTCACCTGTTCTATCCTCCTATGCCTGTACTCAATTGCATGTGGCAACATTCAAAGTTAATTCCAAATTATTTAGTAGAATAGATAGAGGAAGAAGAATATTTAGCGGTTGAGTCAATAAAAAGATAAATTCAAACTCTTTCACAAAAAACTAGAAGTGATACAAGAATTTGTTTCACTCACTGAGTGTTTGGAATGTGTGATGCTGTACATGAAAAAGGTGAAAGCTAATTATGTAAATAATTTTTAAAAACTTAGTTCAATGGGAAATAGTAAAAGAAACTTAGTGTTAACAGATGAAAAGTGGAGATGTAGGACTAAATAATCCTCTTCCAAAGAGCCAGCACATGCACAATAGGCCAAATGGCCTATTGTAATTTTCCATAAATAAATGAGGCTCATCAATCCCACATTATGCATAGGTCAAAGAATCAACAAAATCAATATGATAACCCTGTTTGTCCCTTTGACAGCTCTATGAACAGGTTAACATGGACTCAATTTAGCTTTCTTTTGAAAGGAGCACCTCAATTTACACAACTCATTCTTTACTGCAGCAGATGAATAATTAACTAACTGGTGATCTTTTGACCAAGCTGACAGTTGGTATAAACATAGTAAATCATTAAAACCAGATTTTTAAAGTTTCCAGAGTCTCCTGGGGAAATCATCTTAATTTAAATATGTAGAGATCAATTAGATTCCCTACAGTATGAAACAGGCCATTCGGCCCAACAGGTCCACACGGACCTTTCGAAGAGTAATCCACCCAGACCAATTCCCCTACCCTACATTTACCCCTGAATAATGCACCTAAAACGATGGGCAATTTAGCATGGCCAATTCACCTGACCTGCACATCTTTGGGCTGTGGGAGGAAACTGGAGCACCCAGTGAAAACCCATATATGCAAACTCCACACACAATCACCCAGCTCCCCGGTGCTGTGAGGCAGCAGTGCTAACCACTGAGCCACCTAAAGGATGTTCCTCCTTTCCCAATTCTAGAAATATTTAAACTGTTAACTATTGCGAAATTAAAACTAAATGATGAACTTGTAGTGAATCATACAGTTTAAGATAAGATTTTGTACAGTGCTTGTGCATGGGTGATTTTATGTGTTTGTACTTAGTTATATTTCTTTTCATTGCAATTAAGTTGACAAAAACCACCATTATAACTAAATTGGATTTGCTGTCCCAGTCTTATGACTGCATTTTATACAAGTATCCTGGTAGAAATTATTTGTATTCTATGTTGATACATAATGGCAATCAAAGACTGAAATATCTCACCATTAATCTAGTACAAGTACAATATAATTTAGGGAGGAGCAAATCAGTTTAGACAATTCATGCTTTTGTTGCTGTAAAGATTTGCTAAACAGTGCCTAGAAATATGACGACTTAAAGTTATAAAAGTTTAGGAATATTTTGCATTCAAAAAGAATACAGCTTTTTAAAAAACATTTTCTCCCTTCCCCTGTACTAGAGGGCTTGGTTCGGTTTTCCTGTTACTAAAATGCACATCCATAGCTTTGCAGAGTATAGTAATGACTGGAACTCAATGCAAGATGATGATGAGACCTCACCCCATCCCTTCTCTTTTGTCTGTACTCACTCGGGTCCAAGCCTATTATGGACAGGAAGAATTTTAATCCACAGGATATTTACTGTTTGTATCAAGAATTGGTACATCCAAACTACCAAAATGAGCCACAACTAATGTCAGAATTTTTTCTTCCCAGGGATAATTTGCCCTGATCTTGGCTATCAATTAAAATGAATTAACCTGAGCAAAGGCCCAGGCTAAGGATTTCATTTTGATTTCTATGACTCAAAGTTGACCTTATCTTTGCATCCTTCTAAATCAATGTTAATTATTATTTTTTCAATACCAAACCAATCCTGCAGGATCATTCTTTAGAACCTATGCTTTTCTTTATTTTTAATTAGATTGGTACAAGTGTGATGAGTGCATCATTACTCAACCTACATTTGAGTGGTCTTTCATTTCCGTCCAGAGTGTGCAGATACCACCTGGAAAATTGGTATGCTATGAATGAGGGATTATATTAATGGTTCGACCTGTTAAAGGTGAGATTCCTAAAAAAGAACATCTTAAACCACTTCTTTTTGACATCTTATTTAATATTAATCTAATGCAGAGTCATATCTAGTTTCTAAACTATTCATAAGGCGATGGTGGCTCAGTGGTTAGCAGTGCTGGCTCAGCGCCAAGAACCTGAGGCAATTCCTGCCTCAGGTGACAGTGTGTGGAATTTGCACATTCTTCCAATGTCTGCGTGGGTTTCCTCCCACAATCCAAAGATGTGCTGTTCAGGTGAATTGGCCATACTAAATTGCCCAGTGTTAGGTGCATTAGTCAGGGATAAATATAGGGTGGGTTACTCTTCAGAAGGTTGGCGCGTATCTGTTGGGCCGAAAGGCCTGTTTCCATACCATAGGGAATCTAATCTAAAATAGAAACAAGTGTAGTTACAGCACAGTGCAGGCCCTTTGGTCCGTGATGAGACTATTCTGCTCTTAAGTTCTACTAATAGAATATAATAAAGATCATGGCTGATCCAACATTCCTCATTCATTTTTTTTTTCATTTTCCCCCTAACCCTTGATTCCTTTATTGAATCAGAATCTATCAATCTCAGTCTTAAATATACAAAAGGACTCTGTCCCATAGCTCTCTATGGCAAGGAGTTCCAAAGTCTCGCAACCCTCCAAGGAAGAAATATCTTCGTATTCTCAGTCTTAAATTGGCACCTCTTTATTCTGAGACTTTGCCTTCTAGTCTGAGACTTTCCCATGATGGGCAACACCCTCAGCATTTGCCCTCCCAAACCCCTTAAGAAGCCTATTTCTTTATTCTTCTAAATTTCAGTGTGTAGAATCCCAACATTATTAGCTTTTGCCCATAAGACAATCCTTCCATACAAGGAATCATTCTCATGAACTTCCTCCAAACTGCCTCCAATGAAATGATCTCTTTCCTTAAATAAGCAGACAAAAACGGTTCACAGTACTCCTGATGGGGTCTCACCAGCACTTTGTATAGCTCTTATACTCCAACTCCTTTGAAAGGCAGTAAGTGAGGTAGGTAGGGGGAACCTGAGTTCAGGAGTGGAGGAGCCTCAGCCCTTGACCTTGTCCAACAGGTATGAGATTCTTACTCCCTGTTCGGATGAGGAAAAGGGCTCTGGACAGGATGAGCCAACTGACCAAGGCACCATGGTGCAGAAGGCCATTCAAGAGGGGGGAGCTAATAGACAAGTAGTGGTTATAGCGGATTCTATAATTAGGGGGACAGATAGTATCCTTTGCAAGCCGGATCGGAAGTCTCGCATGTTGTGTTGCCTGCCCGGTGCCAGGGTCCGGGACATCTCTGACCGGCTTGAAAGGATATTAGAGTGGGAGGGGGACGATCCAGTTGTTGTGGTCCACATTGGTACTAACAACATAGGCAAGGCTAGGGTGGAGGACCTGTTTGGGGATTACGAAGCACTAGGCAGGAAATTGAAGCACAGGTCCTCAAGGGTCATAATCTCCGGAGTACTGCCCGAGCCACGTGCCAATTGGCATAGGGACAAGAAAATTAGGCAAGTAAACACGTGGCTAAGGGATTGGTGTGGGAAAGAGGGATTCCACTTCATGGGGCATTGGCATCAGTTTTGGAACGGGGGGGATCTGTACTGTTGGAACGGTCTCCACCTGAACCGATCAGGTACCAATGTTCTAGCGAAGAGGATAAATAGGGTGGTCAGTAGGA
The DNA here is from genome assembly GCF_020745735.1 of Hemiscyllium ocellatum. NCBI lineage: Eukaryota > Metazoa > Chordata > Chondrichthyes > Orectolobiformes > Hemiscylliidae > Hemiscyllium > Hemiscyllium ocellatum. Next base: position 72,658,653 of record NC_083410.1, read on the forward strand.
CTTTAAACTTCTGAGTTGGGGGGGGAAAGGAAAGCGAAAGCGACAGGGAGTATGGCGTTAAATGAAAAGATAAGCAGCAGGATAGCATGTGTCCAGGCGGATTTAAAATTGAGGCAGACTGGGAATGCAGAAAAAAGCAAGGATAACTTAGGACATCATATGATTTCCAATATCTCTAATGATAAGAAAGTTAGCATTAGGGCACTTCACCTGAATGCTCGTAGCATTCATAACAAAGCAGATGAACTAATGGCACAGATCATAGTGAATGATTATGATGTGGTAGGCATCACAGAGACTTGGTTACGGGGGGTCAGGACTGGCAGTTAAACCTTCAAGGTTTTTCAACTTATCGAAAAGACAGGGAGGTGGGCAGAGGGGGTGGGGTTGCCTTGTTAGTCAAGAACAAAATTAAATCTATGGCATTGAATGATATAGCATCAGATGATGTGGAGTCTGTGTGGGCAGAATTGAGGAACCATAAAGGCAAAAACACCATAATTGGAGTTGTGCAAGACCTCCTAATAGTGGTCAGGACCAGGGGCGCAACATGTACCGGGAAATAGAGAAGGCATGTCAGAAAGGCAAGGTCACATTGATCATGGGAGACTTCAATATGCAGGTGGACTGGGTAAATAATGTTGCTAGTGGATCCAAACAAAAAGGATTCATGGAATGCTTACAGGATGGCGTTTTGGAACAGCTTGTCATGGAGCCCACAAGGGAGCAGGCTATTCTGGACCTAGTGCTTTGCAATGAACCAGACTCTATAAAAGATCTTAAAGTAAGGGAACTCTTAGGAAGTAGCGATCATAATATGGTAGAGTTCAGTCTGAGTTTGAAAGAGAGAAGTCAAAATCGGATGTAATGGTGTTACAGTTAAATAAAAGGTAATTATGAGGGCATGAGAGAGGAACTGACAAAAATAGACTGGAAGCAGAGCCTAGCGGGGAAGACAATAGAGCAAAAATGGCAGGAGTTTGTGGGTATAATTGAGGACACTATACAGAGGTTCATCCCCAAGAAAAGAAAGATTATCCGGGGAGGGATTAGACAACCATGGCTGACAAAGGAAGTCAGGAAATGTATCAGAGAAAAAGAGATCCTATAAAGTGGCCAAGAACAGTGGGAAATCAGAAGATTGGGAAGGCTACAAAAACAAACAGCGGATAACAAAGAGTGGTAATAAGAAATGAGAGGATCAAATATGAAGGTAGGCTAGCCAGTAATATTAGAAGTGATAGTAAAAGTTTCTTTTAGTACATAAGAAACAAATGACAGGCAAAAGTAGGCATTGAGCCACTTCAAACTGATGCAGGAAGCCTAGTGATAGAAGATAAGGAAATAGCAGGAGAACTTAACAAGTACTTTGTGTCAGTTTTCAGTGGAAGACATGAGTAATATCCCAACAATTAAAGTGAGTCAGGGGGCTGAGTTGAGTAGGGTTGCTATTACAAAAGAGTGCTAGAAAAGTTAAAAAGTCTTAAAATTGATAAATCTCCTGGCCCCGATGGGATACACCCTAGAGTTCCGAGAGAGGTGGCTGAGGAAATAGCAGAGGCATTGGTTGAGATCTTTCAAGAGTCACTGGAGTCAGGAAAGGTCCCAGATGTTTGAAAGATGGCTGTTGTAACCCCCTTGTTCAAGAAAGGATCAAGACAAAAGATGGAAAATTATAGGCCAATTAGCCTAACCTCGGTTGTTGGTAAAATTCTAAAATCCATCATTAAGGATGAGGTTTCTAAATTCTTGGAAGAGCAGTCTGATTAGAACAAGTCAACATGGATTTAGTAAGCAGAGGTCATGCCAGACAAACCTGTTGGAATTCTTTGAAGAGGTGACAGGTAGGTTAGACCAGGGAAACCCAGTGGATGTGGTCTATCTAGACTTTCAAAAGGCCTTTGATAAGGTGCCACACAGGAGGCTGCTGAGCAAGGTGAGGTCCCATGGTGTTCGAGGTAAGCTGCTGGGATGGATTGAGGATTGGCTGTCTGAGAGAAGGCAGAGAGTTGGAATAAAAGGTTCTTTTTCGGAATGGCAGCCGGTGACGAGCGGTGTCCCGCAGGGTTCAGTGTTGGGGCCACAGCTGTTCGCATTATATATTAATGATTTGGATGAAGGGACTAGGGGCATCTAGCAAAGTTTGCAGATGATACGAAGTTAGGTGGACAGGCAGGTAGTACTGAGGAAGTAAGGAGGCTACAGAAGGATCTAGACAGTTTGGGAGAGTGGTCCAGGAAATGGCTGATGGAATTCAACGTGAGCAAATGCGAGGTCTTGCACTTTGGCAAAAAGAATAAAAAGCATAGACTACTTTCTAAATGGTGAGAAAATTAGTAAAGCCAAAGTACAAAGGGATCTGGGAATGTTAGTCGAGGATTCTCTAAAGGTAAACATGCAGGTTGAGTCCGTGATTAAAAAAGCGAATGCAATGTTGCCATTTATCTCAAGAGGGTTGGAATATAAAAGCACCATTGTGCTACTGAGACTCTATAAAGCTCTGGTTAGGCCCCATTTGGAGTACTGTGTCCAGTTTTGGTCCCCACACCTCAGGAAGGACATACTGGCACTGGAACGTGTCCAGCAGAGATTCACACGGATGATCCCTGGAATGGTTGGTCTAACATATGAGGAATGGCTGAGGATCCTGGGATTGTATTCATTGCAGTTTAGAAGATTAAAGGGAGACTTAGAGACATACAAGATAATACATGGCTTGGAAAGGGTGGACGCTAGGAAATTGTTTCCATTAGGCGAGGAGACTAGGACCCATGTACACAGCCTTAGGATTAGAGGGGGTCAATTCAGAACAGAAATGCAGAGACATTTCTTCAGCCAGAGGGTGGTGGGCCTGTGGAATTCATTGCCACGGAGTGCAGTGGAGGCCGGGACGCTAAATGTCTTCAAGGCAGAGATTGATAGATTCTTGTTGTCGCGAGGAATTAAGGGCTACGGGGAGAATGCTGGTAAGTGGAGTTGAATGCCCATCAGCCATGGTTGAATGGCGGAGTGGACTCGATGGGCCAAATGGCCTTACTTCCACTCCTATGTCTTATGGTCTTATGCTCTTAAATAAGAGCTAATATTCCATCAGCCTGATTACCTGCTGCATCTGTGTGCTATTGTTCTGTGCTTCATACACAAGTACTCCCAAATCGGTGTTGTACCTTTCTGCATTTTTCTTTATTTAAATAATACTGTGGTTTTATTCTCCCTTCAAAGTGAACAACTACATTTTCCTCACATTTTACTTCATTTGCCAACTTTTTGCCCATTATTTAACCCTTCAATATCTCTCTAAACGGTGTCCATCTTGCAGCCAGCCTTTCCTTATTTTTTGTGTCGTCTGCAAATTTGACAACAGTATATTCACTTCCTTCCTCCAAGTCATTAGTATATACTGTTAACTGTTGTGGTCCCAGCATTGATCCCTGTGGAAGCCCACTGATCACAGGTCACTAATCAGAAAAATAATTCCTTATCCTCACTTACTGTTTCCCACCCATGAGCCAATTCATTGTCCATGCAAATATACTTCTGCAAAACCGTGGACTCTTATCTTATGATTTACATGAAGTACCTTGTCAGAGAGCTTCTGAAGACCAAATACAACACATCTACTGGTTCCTTTCTATCCACTGAGACTTCCCCAAAAACCTCTAATATGTTAGTCAGAAATAATTTCCCTTTCATGAAACCATGCTCTGTTTGGTTAGATAATGATTTTCAAAATGTTTTGCTATTACTTCCCTAGTAACGTATTCCAGTACAATCATCAAACTATTGTCCCTGCATTTTGCCTCTTTTGAATAGGGGTGTCACATTAACAGTTTCTCAATCCTCTGCTATTCTCCAGAACCCAATGATGCATCCACAATCTGTGTAGCCACTCTTTTAGGATCCAAAGATGCAAATCATCAGGCCACATTAGTTTGACTAATACTACTTCTTTAGTGATGGCAATGATACTTAATTCCTTTCCTCATATTCTTCAGTACTAGTGGGACCTTCAAAGAATCTTCCATTTAAGTCTGTTCAGGATTGGATCTCCTGGGACCATGTTAAATTAATCTGATCTCAGTGTAGACATGTACCTTCCTAACGGTTCAACCTTTCAAGTAATTAATTCTTGGAAGAGAGATTCATGAGCTCAGTAGACTCAGTGATCTTTCCTGGGTGGGACCAATAAAATTAGTCAGGTGATAGATAAGCAATGCAAATTGCTTTTCCTCCTTCAAACCAGTGCAAATGAGTCCGAAGTTACAAGGAGGTTGTGAAAAATATCCAAGAGTCATTTATGGCATAGCAAGACGCCATTCAGTCCATCAGATTCATGTTAACTGTCCACAGATCAATCCAGTCAGTCAAAATTCATAACTCAGTCTTTAAAAACCAAAATAATTGTGGATGCTGTACATCGGAAACAAAAGCAGAAATTGGTGGAAAAGCTGAGCAGGTCAGGTGGCACCTGCGAAGGGAAATCAAAAAGTTAACGTTTCAGGTCTGGTGACCCTTTCTCAGAATTGATGGTAGCTAAGAATTTTTTTTATTATGCAGAAGATGGGGTGGGGGGGGATGGAGAGAGGGGGTAAGAAGCAAATGATAGGTGATTGGGATAGAGCCCAAAAATGTTTGCAACGGTTGGACAGAAAAAGGAATAGATAATGATCTGGCTAGGAGGGTGAATATAACTGTTAACGGAGACGGTTAGTGGCTAATAATCCCCTCCACTTCCTTGTCCATCTCCTGCAGGAACCGTTCCGTCTGGGCCACCCTGGTCCACTCTTCCTTCGCTCCTAATAAACCCCCACAGCCCCATGGCACTTTCCCCTGCAACTGCAGGAGAATAACAAAGAAGAATAAAGAAAATTTACAGCCCAGGAACAGGCCCTTCAATCCTTCAAGCCTGAGCTGATCCAAATGTACTGTCTAAACCTGTTGGTCAATTCCTAAGCATTTGTATCCCTCTGCTCCCCACCTACTCATGCAACTGTCCAGACGCATCTTAAATGAATCTACTGTGCCTGCCTCTACCACCTCTGCTGGCAATGAGTTCCAAACGCCCATCACCCTCTGTGTGAAGTACTTGCCGCATGTATCCCCCTTAAACTTTTCACCTCTCACCTTGAAAGCATGGCCTCTCATTATTGAATCCTTCATCCTGGGAAAAAGCTTGTCTCTATCCACGCTGTCTATACCCTTCATGATTTTGTGAACCTCAGTCAGACCCCCCTCAATCTCCTTGTTTCTATGAAAATAAACCTAACCTACTCAACCTCTCTTCATAGCTAGCACTTCCATACCAGGCAACATCCTGTGTTGTTGTTCTCTGCACCCCCTCCAAAGCGTCCACATCCTTTTGGTCATGTGACGACCAGAACTGTACACAGTATTCTAAATGGGGCCGAACCAATGTCTTGTACAATTTTAACATGACTTGCCAGCTCTTATACTCCATATACTCTTGAACTCAGATTTCTCCAGTTTCCTCATTTCCCCTCCCCCACCTTGTCTCAGTCAAATCCATCGAACTCAGCACTGCCTTCTTAACCTGCAATTTTCTTCCTGACCTCTCCGCCCCCACCCTGGCCTATCACCCTCACCTTGACCTCCTTCCACCTATTGCATTTCAAAGTCCCTCCTCCCTACCTTTTATCTTAGCCTGCTGGACACTTTCGTCATTCCTGAAGAAGGGCTTATGCCTGAAACATCGATTCTCCTGCTCCTTGGATGCTGCCTGACCTGCTGTGCTTTTCCAGCAACACATTTTCAGCTCTGATCTCCAGCATCTGCAGTCCTCACTTTCTCCTTATCATAAACTTGTACAACAATTTCACCTCAATTCCAACCAAGCCTTTAAGTAAACACTGGAACCTTCCTAGTAAATTTCAAAATCCTTCACATATTTTGTCAAGTGTGTTGAGCAGCAATAGTGGAGACAAAATGTGAGTTTTGTAAAGGTTCAGCATAATTCCCCTGCTTTTGTACTCACTCCCTCTATTCATGAAGCCCATCATCCTTATACTGATCAACATTTACATTCACATTGCAAGGTTTATTAACAGCTATTTATTAGGCCTTATTATTCTTATATATCTCAACTCTCCATTCATAAAATTTACAACTGGTGTTATACAATGATGAATATTTTATCTCTATTGATAACTGTTTCCAGCACCCCATCAGCTGATGCTGTTCAATATCATACACACTAGTTAGGACTTAACATTTACTGAAGAGATTTAATTTGTGCTACAGATCAACAAGAAAGAGGGAAATGTCATGTTAATAGAGATCTTAGGTACTTGTGACAGAATTTTTTGAATGTAAACTCAAGTGAAAGAGACAAACTTGCTGTTAAAATATACTAAACCTAGTACATGCATTTTCTTTAATATTAGTGACCATGGATTTTTGAACTGCTGGTCTAATTCAATAGTGGTGCAATTGTGCAGGCACACACAAAGAGTATCATACTTTGAGAAATCATGTGAATAGGTTTCATCCTGTTGAGTTAATTAAAATATTGCCATCAATTAATAAACCTGAAAGAAACAATAGAGTACTTCCCAGTTTGTGCCTCTTATCCAGGGTCCCAACTCTATCCTTACTACTGATTCAGAGAGGGGTGTGGCTTACATTTTGTTTTCTAATCATCACATGCATTCAAGATTATGCAAGAAAGTTACGACACCAACAAAAAAGTATGCAAGTTGACATTTGTTTTAGAGTCAGAGATATACAGCACAGAAACAGACCTTTCTGTCTGACTCATCCATCCTGACCAGATATTTATATGAATCTATTCCCATTTGTCAGCTTTTGGCCCATATCCCTCTAAACCCTTCCTATTCATATACCCATCCAAAAGCCTTTTAAATGTTGTAATCATATCAGCCTCCACCACTTCCTCTGGCAGTTAATTCCATCCATGCACCATCCTCTGAAAAAGTTGCCCCTTAGGTCTCTTTTATCTTTCCTCTCTCCACCTTAAACCTAAGTCCTCTAGTTTTGGACTTACCACCACAAGAATCAGTGCTAGGTCCACTTCTTTCATCATTTATATAAATGATTTAGATGTGAACATTGGAGGTATAGTTACTAAGTTTGCACATGACACTAAAATTGGAGGTGTAGTGGACAGCAAAGAAGATTACCTCTCAGAGTGCAACAGGATCTCGATTAGGTGTGCCAATAGGCCGACGAGTGGCAGACAGAGTTTAATTTAGATAAATAAGAGGTGCTGCTTTTTGGAAAGGCATAATCAGAACAGAATTTTTATACTTAATGGTAAGGTCCTGGGAATGTTGCTGAATAAAGAGACCTTTGAGTGCAGGTTCATAGTTTCTTGAAAGTGGAGTCGGAGGTAAATAGGATAGTGAAGAAGGAATTTGGTGTGCTTTCCTTTATTGGCCAGTCCATTCAGTATGGGAGTTAAGAGGTCATTTTGTGGCTGTACATGACATTGGCTAGGCCACTTTTGGAGTATTGTGTACAATTCTGGTCTGCCTGGGTTCAGAAGAGATTTATGAGGAAGCTGACCAGGTTAGAGAATTTACAATGTTGATGAAACAGCTCCCTACTGGCGCTACATCCCTAGAAAAACATTAATCATGGTTGATGAGAGAGCACCAACAGGTTTTAAGGATACTAAGGACAAGTTAATTATTCTTGGGTGTGCCAATGCTGCAGACACACACAAGGTGAAGTTGGCAGTGATTGGAAAAAGCAAGCATGCGAGATGTCTGAAAAGGTATACACAATCTACCTGTGCATTATCATGCAAACAAGAAAAAGGATAACCAGAGAAAGTTTTTGACTGGTTCAGTAACCGCTTCGTACCAGCGGCACGAGCTCATTGCAGACAAAGCTAGACTGGAAGAAAAGTGTGAAATGTTATCATTTCTGGACAACTGATCCACACATCCCCTGCTGAACGTCTTGTGAAAATTAATGTTTTTGACATTTACTTGCCCCTAATGTGACATCTGTATTACAGTCTTGTGACCAAGGAATTTTACGCTCCTTGAAGAGCGAGTATAAAGACTATTTTTAAACTGTCTGCTTAGTGCAGTCAACAGAGAGGTAGGAATCCAAGAATTCCTGAAAGAGTTTAGTGTTTAGTGTTAAGGATGCCATTCACGCAGTTGCTAATGCTTGGAAGTATGTTGATAAATCAACGTTAACACATACTTGTACAGACTCTGGCCTACAATAACGGTTGATGTAAATGTAGCTACAGATGAAGACTTAAGGATTTTGCGTCACTGAAGAGAAAAAGATGATAGCATACCCTGTAAGTGACGCACAAAGTTTATCGGATGCAAGTGTAAATACATTACAGGAAGCTGACATTGAAGAAATGCTGAACATTGACAATGATGCACTTATCGTGCATTCCTTGAGCAATGGGAAAATTGCTGACATGGTTTTAAATACAGATAAGTATGAGGAGAGTAATGATGACGATGACTTAGTGAACACAGTTGAAGAAGTCCCCATAGTCGATATGGTAAAAATGTGTGATCAGTTAATTGCTGGCCTTGAACAATGTCCACTTTTTTTCCCGTCGAGCAGGAGAGTCCTTGCACAGGTGCACATACTCTCGCTGATCCAGCCCAAGTCAAGGGAAAACACCCGAGTGGTCTGTGACAAGCAGTGCCTTTCACAAAGGGCAATGCTGTGTGATCAAACAGTGAAGGGGAAGGCAGGGACTCAATCAAAATAGAGGTGGTGCACTGTTTATTTTTTTGTGTGTGTGTGCAGGTGTGAGACACAGTGAAAGACACAGTGTACAGATCTTTATTCAATTTCCACCACCAGGAAAATAGGAAAACACCCGAGTGGCCTGTGACAAGCAGTGCCCTTCACATCAAAGGACAATGCTGTGATCAAAACAGTGAAGGGGAGGGCAGGGATTAAATTAAAATAGAGTTAGAGGGGGAAAATGATGCACTCCACTCACTGCGGCACCCACCTCTCCCTGAACAACTCCATGGTGTTGGTGGACACTACGTGCTCCCTCTCCAAGAACACCCGGGCTCTAACATAACCGCAGAAGAGGGGCAGGCAGTCAGCTCTCACGACCCCCTCCATAGCCCGCTGCCTGGAACTGAACAATGTCCACTTATCTGTGAGCAAGAAATTATGGCAAATCAGTCAATTAAACAAAGATTGCTTAGACAGAAACCTATGTTAATAAGACAGATGACACTTGAAGTCTTTAAAAACGCCATCTATGTATGAAGCTGTATATGTTCAAGTTTCATTGAATGTTTTTCTTGGAATTTTTTTTTCTGGAAAATCAGTATATTACTCTATAAATAAACTGTGGTAGTATTTGTAGTCTTAATTTATCCCACTTAGTGTGAATATTCATATGTTTTTGCCACAGTATTGATATTTGATTATGGGGTGCTGTCCTGGACCCGACAGGGACACTACATTTGTTCTGAAATCCGAAAAAAAAAACAGCTGGCCCTGATGATTTTGGATAAAGGATCATCTATCTGTATCAGATACAAGTCTTTGCTTGGGTTGGTGAAATATTATAAGTAATCTGGACTCCATCCTGGCACCCTTACATTTGCTATTGAAAAAGGGTCAGCCTTGGAAATGGTCACATAACCAAAGATGTAAACTATAGGGAACTGAAGAAGCAGCAGCTGTTGTCAACTCAGGTGATGGCACACTACCATCCTAAGCAAGATGTGGTGTTGGTATACAATGCCTCCCCATATGGCATTGGGATAGTGTTAGCTCACCAGTGGCCCAGCAGACAGGAATGCAAGATAATGTATGCTTCCTGGACTTCAGCTGATGCCAAACAATAGAGAATAGACAATGGACAATAGGTGCAGAAGTAGACCATTCAGCCCTTCGAGCCAGCACCACCATTCATTATGATCATGGCTGATCATCCACAATCAGTATCCTATTCCTGCCATATCCCCATAACCCTTGATTCCACTATCTTTAAGAGCTCTATCCAACTCTTTCTTGAAAGCAAAGACTTGGTCTCCACTGCCTTCTGGGGCAGAGCATTCCATATATCCACCACTCCCTGGGTGAAGAAATTTCTCCTCAACTTTGTTCTAAATGGCCTACCCCTTATTTTTAAGGTGTGTCCTCTGTTTCTGGACTCACCCATCAATGGAAACATGCTTCCTGCCTTGAGTGTGTCCAATCCTTTAATAATCTTACACTTCTCAATCAGATTCCCTCTCATCCTTCTAAACTCAAATGTATACAAGCCCAGTCACTCCAATCTTTCAACATATGTTAGTTCCACCATTTCAGGAAGTGACCTCGTGAACTCCTTCAATAGCCAGAATGTCCTTCCTCAAATTTGGAGACCAAAACTGCAGAAAATATTCCAGGTGCAGTCTCACCAGAGCCCTGTACAGTTGCAGAAGGACCTCTATGCTCCTATACTCACTTCCTCTTGTTATGAAGGTCAGCATACCATTAGCTTTCTTCACTGCCTGCTGTACCTGCATGCTTGCTTTCATTGACTGATGTACAAGAGCACCTAGATCTTGTTACACTTCCCTTTTACCTAACCTGACTCCATTTAGATAGTAATCTCCTTTCTTTTCTTACAAAAGTGGATAACCACACATTCATCTACATTAAACTGCATCTGCCATGCATCCGCCCACTCACCTAGCCTGTCCAAGTCCCCCATCCTTCTCATAACATCCTCCTCACTTTTCACTCTGCCACCTAGCTTTGTGCCATCAACAAATTTGCTAATATTACTTTTAATACCTTCATCTACATCATTAATGAATATTGTAAACAGCTGCAGTCCCAGCACCGAACCTTGTAAGTGAATCATTTATCACTCTTTGCTTCCTGTTAGCCAGCCAATTTTCAGTCCATCAGTATTTTGTCCCCAATACCACGTGCCCCAATTTTGCTCACCAATCTTCTATGTGGGACTTTATCAAAGGCTTTGTGAAAGTCCAGGTACACTACATCCACTGGCTCTCCCTTGTCCATCTTCATAGTTACATCCTCAAAAAAATTCCAGAAGATTAGTCAAACATGATTTCTGACTTTGACCTATACTGTTACTGCTATCCAAATGAGTCATAATTTCATCTCTTATAAATTTACTCCAGCATCTTTCCCACCATTGACATCAGGCTTACCGGACTATAATTCACTGTTTTCTCTCTACCTCCTTTAGAGTCAGAGATTCTTTAAAGTGGGACAAGATTAGTCACCTTCTAATCCACTGGAACAGATCTGGAATCTATAGAACATTGGAAAATGATTATCAATGCATCCATGATTTCTAGACCTACCTCTAAGTACCCTAGGATGTAGACCATCCGGTCCCGGGGACTTATCAACCTTCAGGTCTGACAGTCTAACCAACACCATTTCCTGCTTAATATAAATTCTTTTCAGTTCATCCATTACTGTACGTCCTTCAGCCACTATTACATCTGAGAGATTGCTTGTGTCTTTCCCAGTGAAGACAGATCCAAAATACCGATTCAACTCTTCTGCTATTTCCTTCTTCCCCATAATAAATTTATCCATTTCTGTATTCAAATAAAGCTATATCCAGATAGAGAAGGAAGGCTTGTTATGGGAAGGTTCCACCAGTACATTTATGAAGTTTATAATAGTAATAAGCTACAAACTCCTGCTATATCTACTTAAGATGACAGGGCTGTGTCACCTATAGCTTCAGGTTGAATTCAGTGGTGGGCTCTTATTCTAAGTGCATACAATTACAAGTTAGAACACCATCTCAGAGACCAAGTGGCAAATGAAGATGCCTTGAGCGATCTCCCCACTGGCAAATGCACCAGTGGTGGTACTGCCACTAGAAGACTTTGTTTTTGTTATTAACTTTCTGGACACCCATCTGGTCACCACTGACAATAATCAGACTGTGGACACAAGAAAGGTCCCATTCTGGAAACTTTAAAACAGCTGGTGCTGATGTGGAAAACAAAAGAGCCATCACAACTCAGATTGAAACCTTTCTGAAGCTAGTGTGACCAGATCACTGTAGAGGATGGCATATGATTATGGGGAGCAAGAGCGATTGGCCCAAGAAAAGGTAGCCGCTAGATACTGGCCAAACTCTACCACGGTCATTGAGGGGTTTCCAAAATGAAGATGTTGGCAAGAAATTATGTCTGGTGACAAGGATTGGATGCTGACAAAGCAGTGTTGATTGGCCAGTGCCCAGAGTGCTAACATGGAGTAAATGTATTGTCAGCAACTCCCCCACATTTGTGGAAATGACTGGGTAAACCCTGGGCTCGGTTACACATTGATTATATGGTTCCTTTCATGGGCTGTCTGCTTTTAGTCATTGTGGACACCTGTTCAAAGTGGTTGGATGTGCATAGAGTTCGTTTGTCAAACACGGGGATGATGTTTGAAAAATTGTAAGAATCTTTTGTAATACACAAACTCCCAGAATTGGTTGTCAGATAACTGGCTATCCTTAAACAGCAGGGAGTTCAAGTATTTCCAATATTCAAATGGCAGTCAGCATGTAAGGTCAGCTCTATTTTTTTCCTTCTTTTTCTCCTGAAGATTTTCTTTTTTTCCTCTTTCCCCCCACACTACCGCCTAACTGTGGTAGTGCTTATTTTTCCCCAGCACCCATGGTGTGTGCAAGTGTGAGATGCAGTGAGAGACAGTGCACAGTAAGGTCAGCTCTATTCCATCTATCATGCAATTACCTTGCGGAAAGAGCAGTCTAAACTTTGAGCTGATTCAAATAACCTGGATGTCAATGGTAAAGTTAGTGATGTTGAATGTATTACATATGGTGCAATCAAGCAGGCAAGCTTCCAGAGTGTTGTTGGAGCTGCATTAATCAAGGCAGGTGGGGAGCATTCCATCACACTCCTGCTTTGTAGATGGTAGCCAGGCTTTGGGGAGTCAGGAGGTGAATTACCTATTATAGAATCTCCAGCCTGTATCCTGCCCTTATAGCCATACAATTTATAGGCAGGAGGGTGGCATGGTGGCTCAGTGGTTAGCACTGCTGCTTCACAGCACCAGGGACCCAGGTTCAATTCGCACCTTGGGCAACTGTCTACATTGAGTTTGCACATTCTCCCCATATCTGCGTGGGTTTCCTCCGGGTGCTCCGGTTTCCTCCCACGATCCAAAGTTGTGCAGGTTAGGTGAATGGGTTGTGCTAAATTGCCCAGTATTCGATTCGTTAGTCAGGAGTAAATTTGGGGAAGGGGGATGGTTGCTCTTCAGAGGTTTGTGTGGACTTGTTGAGCTGAAGGGGCTGTTTCCAGATGGTAGGGAATCTAATCTAATCTAAAGTGGGTACTGCAGATGCTAGAGATTAGAGTGGTGTTGACAAAACACAACAGGTCAGGCAGCATCCGAGGAGCAGGAAATTTGACATTGTAGGCAAAAGCCCTTCAGGAATCATTTGATTTTCCTGCTCCTCCGATACTGCCTGAGCTGCTGTGCTTTTCCAGCACCACTAATCTTGACACCATACAATTTATGCCTAGTCCAATTCAGTTTTGATCAATACTAACTTAGAGGATGTTGATCATTGGGTAATCCAGCAATAATATCATTGAATGCTATGTGGAGTAGGATAAATTATCTTTTATTTTAGATAGTCATTACATGGAACTCATGTGGCACAATCATTACTCACCACATAGCAACCAGGCTTTAATGTCGTCAAAAGTTTCCCAGAGGTGGGAAACCAAACAGTGGGTTAACATATGGAGGGATTGAGGAAAGGTAGGATGTTAAGTAAAAGTCTAATGAGTGTGGCACAGCACCAGGGACCCACTTCGATTCCTGCCTTGGGCGACTGTGTGGCGTTTGTACATACTCCCAGTGTCTGCGTGGGCTTCCTCTGGGTGCTCAAGTTTCCTCCCACTGTCCAAAAGATATGCAGGTCAGGTGAATTGGCCATGCTAAAAATTTCCCATAGTATTGGGTGTATTAGTCAGAGGGAAATGGGTGCAGTTGGGTTACTCTTCAGAGGGTTAGTGTGGACTTGTTGGGCCAAAGGGCCTGTTCTACATTCTAGGGAATTTAACCTAATCTAAATCAAAAAACAGCCTAATCACATTAAATGAACATAGCCAGACTGGTGGTTTGAAGTGTATAATAGGTAAGGCAAATGAGTCGAGAGGCAAATTAGCACATGGAACTATGATTGAGTAGCCATTACAGAAACTTGGTTGAGAGAAGGGTAGTACTGGCAGCTCAACATTCCAGAATTTAGCTGTTTCAGATGAGATAGAAATGTAAAAGGCTTGGAGGAGTCATATTACTGATTGGGCAAAATGTCACAGCTATAGGACATCTTACAGGGCATATCTCGTGAGGCTGTACAAGTACAACTTAGGAAAACGAAAGGTGCAATCATTATAATGGGGTTATACTATATGCCTCCCACTAGCCCGTGGGCAATAAGAGGACAGATATGTAAGCAAATCATGAAAAGCTGTAAAAACAAACAACAGGGTTGTTATATTGGGTGATTTTAACTTCCTCAATCTAGACTTGGACTTGCTAATGCCAGAGGATCAGATGGGCAGAATTTGTTAGGTATATCCAGAAGGGTTTCTTGAACAACATTTAGACAGTCCAACTAGGGAAGGGGCTGCATTAGACCTTATATTGGGAAATGATATTGTCTAGGTGATCAGAGTATACTGGGGAGCAATTTGGAAGTAATTCTGTAAGTTAAGATAGTTATGGATAAGGAAAAGACTGGTCCTGGAGTGAAGTTGCTAATTGGGAGAAGGCTAATTACAGCAATATTGGCCAGGAATTACAGAAATTAAATTAGGTGTGCCTGTTTGAGGGTAAATCCACATCTAACATGTAGGAGTCTTTTAAAGGCCAGTTGATCAGAGTTCAGGAATAGCATGTGAGGATGAAAAACAAGGACAGCAGCATTCTAGAATCTTGGATGACAAGAGATATTGAAAGTTTAGTCCAAAAGGAAAAGGAAGTATTTGTAAGGTTTAGGAAACCAAGCTCAAGCTTATACTCCCTTAGGAGAATAGAGGAAGCAGAAAAGAACTTAAAAAAATTAGGAAGACTATTAGAGATCATGAAATATCCTTGGTATGTAGGATTAAGGAGAATTTTATAGGCATTTTATATATTTTTAGGAGCAAGAGTGTAACTAGGGAAGTTTACTCATGGACAAAGGAGGGTACTTATCCCTGGGCAAGGACAAAGTGGGTGGGTTCCTTAGTAAGTATTCAGCTTTCATCAGAAATGTCACAAAGAAAGAGGATGTTAAGTCTGTTTCTTTTCTTGCCCTGAAGCAGTCTGACTTATTTCAAATCTAGCAACTTTTTTTCCACAACCATGAGAACAGCATATCTAAGGTGGCTTAGATATTACCACTGCTGCCTCACAGCACCAGCGACCCGGGTTTGATTCCAGCGTTGAGCAAATATGTGTGTGGAATTTGCACATTCTCCCTGTGTCTGTATGGGTTTCTTCCCAGTCTAAAGATGTGCAGGTTAGGTAGATTGGCCATAGTAAATTACATACAGTGCTCAAGGATGTAAAGGCTCGGTGGATTAGCCATAGGAAATAGAGTTATAGGGAAGGGGGATGAGTCTGGACATTTCGTATAGGTATTCACCCGGAGAAGGACATGGATAGTAATAAAATTAGGGAGGGGTGTGTTGACATTCTAAGGCATGTCAAGCATATGATATGGGAAGCCATTTAACTCATCAAGTGCATTTCAGTTCCCAGTGGACCAACCCTTACCTCCCCTCAATTTCCATCATACTGCAAGTTTTCGTCACCATCTAGTATCTGTCCATTTTCTTTGAATGTATTGATTGTGGTAAACATAGGAACAATCAGGGCAGTAAGCTTCACTCACTGCATTAAAAAATTCCCTCTCACACTCCTCCTGTAGTTTAGTCCAAAATCATAAATCTGTCTTCCCTAGTTCTTGAACCATCAACTTGGGAGAAGAATATACTTTACTTAAGCCTGTCATTATTTTGAACATCTTATCCAATCACCCCTTAACCTTGTTTGCTTCAAGGAGAATAAGCCCAGCTTCTCCAACCCAACCTGTAGGTAAAATCGCTCATCTCTGCAAACATTCTGGTGAATCTCCCTGCGTACTCTCCAGATTCTCCACATTGTTCCTAGTGTGTGGCAGCCAGAATTCAATGCAAACTGGGGCTTAACCAGAGGTTTAGTAAAATTCATCAACTCATCTGCTTTCTACACAATGCTTCTACAAATGAAGCAAAGAAACCCAGATGTTTCATTAACCACTCTCAATACGTCCTGCTATCTTCAAAGATTAATGCCTCTCCTTACTTTGTTCTCTTGTCCCACATATGCTTCTGATGCAAGTTAGTTAGGGCATTCTTCAACAGGAAGCAGAGATTTGGAATAAGATGGTCCTTTTCAGGTGGCAGACAATGACAAATGGAGTGCCCACAGGGTTCATTGCTGGGACCTCAGACTATACATTAATGATTTGGACAAAGGAATTGAATGCATGTTTCCAAATTTGTGGATGACACTGAGCTGGGTGGCAGGGTATGCTGTGAGGATGATGCTAAGAGTCCGCAGAGTGACTGGAACAGATTGACTGAGTGGGCAAATACTTGGCAAATGCAGTATAATGTGGAAAAATGTGAGGTTATCAATTTTGGTGACAAGAAAAAAAGCCAGATTATTTGAATGGTGGCAGTTTAGGAAAAAATGAAAGTGCAACAAGATCTGGGTGTCATGGTGGAACAGTTGCTGAAGGTTGGCTTGCAGGTGCAACAGGCAGTGAGGAAAGCTAAAGGCATGCTCTCCTTCATAGGAAGATTTGAGTTTGAGTAAGGGTGTCTTGCTGCAGTTTTACAGGGCCTTGGTGAGGCCACTCCTTGGGTATTGTGTGCAGTTTTGGTCTGCCTGTCTGAGGAAGGATATTCTTGCTATTGAGAGAGTCCAGCAAAGGTTCATCAGGCTGATTTCTGGGTTAGCAGGACTGACAATATGAGGGAAAGCTGGGTCAACTGGGCTTGTATTTGCTGGAATTGAGAAGAATGAGGGAGGATTTCATAGAAACAAAATCCTGATGAGACTGGACAGGCCAGTTGTGGGGAAAATATTCCCAGTGTTAGGAAAGTCCAAAACAAAAAGGTCACAGTCTAAGAAGCCATTCAGGACTAAGACGAGGAAACATTTCTTCACTCGGAGTTGTGAACCTGTGGAATTCTCTATCACAGGCAGCTGTTGGGGCTAGTTCATTGGGCAGCACGGTGGCAGTGGTTAGCACAGCTGCCTCACAGCCATAGAGATCCAGCTTCAATTCCAGCCTCAGACAACTGTGTGGAGTTTGCACATTCTCCCTGTGTCTGTGTGGGTTTCCTCCAGGTGCTCTGGTTTCTTCCCACAGTCCAAAGATGTGCTGGTTCGGTGAATTGGCCATGCTAAATTGTCCGCAGTGTTAGGTGAAGGGGTAAATGTAGGGGAATGGGTCTGGGTGGGTAGCTCTGAGGGTCAGTGTGGACTTGTTGGGCACACTAAGTAAGTAAAGTAAAGTAATCTAATCATATTCAAGAAGAAGCTGAACATGACTAAAGGGATCAAGGGATATGGAGAGAGAGCAGCATGGGATACTGAGATTCCATGATCAGCCATATTGTATTGTATGGTGGTGCAGGCTCCAAGAGCCAAACAGCCTACTCTTGCACCTTTTTGTTTTTATCCTTCAAGAGCTAGAAAACATAATGCAAATATGTACTGTTTCAGAGCATAGGAGTGGTCCTACACTTCAGCTATGCCTCTCTGCAGATATTCCTGCAGAGAAAGGTCTGGGAAAGGTGAGGGTTCTGTTTCTCACTGAATGCAATATGAGGTCCTCCCATCTGACTAAACATTGAGAGTTAGGGCATCTGGAGCCTACAGCAGAACCTGGGTGTAATTTTGTAAAAGAATGACCAATTTGCTGTGAACCACAAGGGTACGAGATTTAACATTTAGAAATTTAACACTTAAGTGCAACAAGCTATTGCCATCAACCTTCTCCGCCACTTCACCACAAAAATCAATTTGATTAGTCTAGAACAATCTGCCATTTACAAGTCCTTAATTAAATCTCTTCAACTACCATTTGATTCTTTTTCCCTTGAACATCCATTCCAAATCTTCACCTACCACTAACTGACTTGTCTAGGATTGTCCTCACTCTTTCTTGAATAAGGATATCACATTTACCAGTCTCAATCTTCTATTACCTGCACCATTCTCATTTTTAGGGAAGATTGAAAGATTATGGCAAGCCCTTCAGTTACCTACATCCCTACTTCCTTTTACAAATTGGGTGCAAGCCATCAGGACCAGGTAAATTATTATTTTTCCATGAGGTGCTAGCATTGTTGGCAAAGCCTGCATTTTTACCCACCCGTAATTGCCTTTGAGAAGCTAGAGGTCAGCTGCCTTCTTCAGTCACTGCAGTCTGTGAGATGCAGGTATACCCACAATGTTATTAAACAGGATGTTGACCCAGTGACAGTGAATAAATGGTGGTATAGTTCCAAGTCAGGAAGGGGCGTGGCTTGGAGGAGAAATTGCAGGGGTAAATGTATCTATTGCTCTTCCCTTCAAGGTGGCTGAGGTTGTGGGTTTGAAGATGCTGTAGAATAAGCTTGATTGGTGCAATGCACTTCATTGGAATGACTATCTAAAGTGGTAGATGGGGTGTTAGTCAAACATTTATTCTGGATGGTGTTAAGTATTTTTAGAACTGCATCCATTGCAGAATAATCAGAGTTACAGAGTCATAGAGTCAAACAGCATGGAAGCAGGCCCTATGGTCCATGCCAACCAAAATGTCAGTCCACACTAAACCCCATTTCTCTGCAATTGGCCCATATCCTTCTAATTCTTTTCAAGCCATGTATTTGTCCAATTGCCTTTTAAATGTTGTTGACGTACCTTCCTCAACCACTTCAGCTGGCAGAAGTGTACATAGATGTTCTGTGTGCACCAACCTCTGCAAACAAAAAAAAAATGCTCCTTAGGTTCCCTTTAGCTCTTTCCCCTCTAATCTTCAACTGAAAGCCTCTAGTCCTCAATTCACTAATCCTGGGGAAAAAAACTGGGTGCATTCACCTTATCCATGTCTCTCATGATCTTCTACACCTCTATAAAAGATCCCCCTCAGTCTCCTACATACTAAATAAAAAAGTCTTAGTTTGTCCAACCTCTCCCTATAACTCAGACCATTGAGACCAGGCACCATCCTCGTAAATTTCTTTTACATTCTTCCCAATTTAATAACACCACATTCCTTACATGTGCCTTGCAGTGGGAGAAAGTGAGGACTGCAGATGCTGAAGGTCAGAGTTGAAACGTGTGGTATTGGAAAAGCACAGCCGGTCAGGCAGCATCCGAGGAGCAGGAGAATTGTTTTGAGCTTGAACTCTTCATCAGTAATGACGCACAGTTCATGTTTGAAATGTCGACTCTCCTGTTCCTCACATGCTGCTTGACTGGCTGTGCTTTTCCAGTCCCTTGCAGACAGTGGACAGGCTTTGAGTGTCAAAAGGTTAATTACTTCTGACAGAATTACCAGCCTCTGACCTAGTTCTTGTAGCCACAGTACTTATATAGCTGGATCAGTTCAGTTTCAGTCAGTCAATGGTAACACCCAGGATGTTGAGGTCAGGGAATTCAGTACTGAAAGTGTAATTGAATGTCAGGGAGAAATGGTTAAATTCTCCTTTTTGGAGATGGTCAATGTTTGGCACTTGTATATAGTGTAGATGTTACTTTCCACTTATCAGTCCCAGTCTGAACGTTGTTCTGGTCTTATGCTGAGTATATGCACACATACTGGTCTGGTAGGAGGAGATGTCGGTCTGTAGTTCTGCAAGTCATGGTTCAAGTAAACATGTAAGTACTTTTTACAGACAAAAACAAAAGCAGTTCAGCATAGCACAGGCCCTTCAGCCCTTGATATTGTGCCGACCTTTACTCTACACTAGCTTCAAACTAATCAACATACCCTTCAAATTTACCATCATCCATGTGCCAATCCAAGAGTCGCTTAAATGTTCTTAATGTAACTGACTCAACTACCACTGTTGACAGAATTCCACGCAACCAAGATCTTCTGTGTAATGAACCAACTTCTGACATCTCCCCTGAACCTTTCTCCAAATCATCTTAAAATTATGCCCTTAAGATTTCTGCCCTGGGAAAGAGTCTCTGTCTATTCACTCCATGCTCTTCATCATCTTATACACCGCTATCAAGTCACCACTCAGCCTTCTTCACTTTAATGAGAAAAGCCTAGCTCCCTCAACCTTTTTCATAAAAAATGACCTCAGGTCCGGGAAGCATCCTGGTAAATCTCCTCTGCAACCTCTAAACCTTTTACATCCTTCCTGTAATGACGCAACCAGAACTGAATACAATATTCCAAGTGTGGTCTAACCAGGGTTCTACAGAGCTGCAGCATAATCTCATGGCTCCTAAATTCAATCCACCTGCTAATAATAGCCAAAACACCATAAGCCTTCTTAACAACCCTATTAACTTGGGTAAAAGTGAGGACAGCTGATGCTGGAAATCAAAGTCTAGATTAGAGTGGTGCTGGAGAAGCGCAGGTCAGGAAGCATCTAAGGAGCAGGAAAATTTATGTTTGAGTTTGCCCAAAACGTAGATTTTCCTGCTCCTTGGATGCTGCCTAACCTGTGTTTTCCAGCACCACTATCAACTTGGGTGGCAACTTTGAGGGATCTATGGACATGGACCCCAAGAACCCTCTGTTCCTTCACACTGGAAGGATCCTGCTTTTAAACCTGTACTCTGCATTCAAATTCAACCTTCCAAACTTTCCAAAGCTTCTGTCTTTTCTATGTTTTTGAGCAGTGAATATCACGCTGCCATTGGTTTTGGTTGCCATGAGAGCTATGGCTCCAGTTTCTACTTTGCACAGTAGAAAGATAGCTGTCCTCATTCCTGCTGGTGTTTTAGAACATAGAACAATACAACATAGGAATGTTGTGCCGAACATGCCGTCAAATTAAACTGATCCCTTCTGCCTGCCCTCAATCCACATCCCTCCAGTCCTTGTGTATTCATGTGTTAAATTAAAAAGTCGCTTAAATGCCCTGTATCATATCTGCCTCCACCTTGACCCCTGGCAGTGCATTTCAGAAACCTATCACTGTATAAAAAAAACTTGCCTCTCAACTTCTTTGAATTTTCCCCTTCTCACTGAAAATGCATGCCCCTAGTATTAGACATCTCAACTCTGGGGGAAAAGATTCTGACCGTCAATCCTATCCATGCATCTTACTTGTAGTTGGTTTTTGGTTTCCTTTACCCAAGAGTGACTGCTGCCTGACTCACGTAGGTTTATACCAACTCTTATTTACATTCCTGCATAAAATGCTGTTCTTTGCATGTTCATCTCACTACTAAAAAGAAGTCTCTTGCACATGACTGCTCATGCAATATTTGATAAGTGAGGTGGTAACATATGTCTTAACTACATTTACCACCTTGAGTAGAAAACAAATGCTTACTCACACCCCTCTCATCCATTAACAATTACTTGCCTTGACGAGTGCAGCTCCAACAATACTCAAGAAGTTTGACACCATCCAAAATAAAATAGTCTGCTTGATTGACACCACATCCACAAACATACAGGCACTCCATCACTGGTGCTCATTAGTAGAGCCACATACTATCTAGAAGATGTACTGCACACATTCACTGAAGTTTCAGTAACAGCATCTTTCATCCAGAAGGACAAAGGCAGCAGATACATGGGACACCACCACCTGCAAGTAACCCTTTCAAACCACTAATCATTTCTCCCATGTCGCTGGATCAAATCCTGGAATTCCCTCTCCACCAGCATTGTGAGCCTACCTAAAGTACATGGATTGCAGTGGCTCAACGAAGGAAATTCACCACCTTCATGAGGGCAATTAGGGGAAGGCAATGAATGTCAGCCCAGCTACCACAGCCATGAGTAAATAAAAAACTAATTTATGTCCCTAACTTTAGACCCCTCTGCTAAGAAAAATATTTCATGTCTATATACTGAATTGAGACCCTTCATAACTTTATGCAACACAAATCAATCTCCCCTGGGTCCTTTGTCCCAAGGAAAACCCCAGCCTTCTATTTTTTCCTTATAGCTAACATTATCCAGTTCTGTCAGGAGCCTTGTAAATCTCTTCCTCACCATCTCCAGTGCTATCACATCATTCATTTGATGTAAAGTGATCTAACTTGTGTTTAATATAATGCTGGTATAACATTGCTATTCTTATATTCCAGGTCTCAGTAATTAAAGATAGGCCCTATGACTTCTTAACTACCAAGGTAATGATGTTAATTGATACCTTGACAAACTCAAGCACAAAGCTGCAACATGATCCCTTAATAGAATCGTAGAGATGTACAGCACAGAAACAGACCCTTCAGTCCAACTTGCCCATGCCATCCAGATATCCCAACCTAATTTAGTCCCACTTCCCAGCACACGGTCCATATCCCTCCAAACCCTTCCTGTTCATATACCCATCCAGACGCCTTTTAAATGTTGCAATTGTACTAGCCTCCACAACTTCCTCTGGCAGCTCATCCCACATATGTACCACTCTGGAAAAAGTTGCCCCTTCGTTCTGGTTTATATCTTTCCCCTCTCACCCTAAACCTAGACCCTCTTGTTCTAGACTCCCTCACACATGGGAAAAGAGCTTGCCTATTATCCTATCCATGCCCCTCATGATTTTATAAAACCTCTATAAGGTCACTCCTCAGCCTCCGACACTCAGGCAAAACAACTCCTGTCTATTCAACCTCTCCCTATAGCTCAAATCCTCCAACACTGGCAACGTCCTTGTAAATCTTTCTGAACCCTTTCAAGTTTCACAACATCTTTCTGATAAGACTAGAATTACATGCAACATTCCAAATGTGGCCTAACCAATGTCCTGTACAGCTGCAACATGACCTCCTAACTCTTATATGCAATACTTTGACCAATAAAGAAAAGCATGCCAAATGCCTGCGTCACTATCCTACCTACATGGGATTCTACTTTCAAGGAGCTATAAACCTTCACTAAGGTTTCTTTGTTCAGCAACACTCCCTAGGACCTTACTAGTCCATGTAGAAGTCCTGCCAAGCTTTGCTTTCCCAAAATGCAGCACCTCACATTCATCTAAATTAAACTCCATCTGCCACTCCTCAACCTATTGGCCCATCTGATCAAGATCCCTTGTTAATCTGAGGTAACCTTCTTCGCTGTCCACTACACCTCCAATTTTTGTGTCATCTGCAAACTTACTAACTATGCCTCTTAAGCTCACATCCAAATCATTTATATAAATGAAGAAAAGTAGTGGACCCGGCAGCAATTGTGGCACTCCACTGGTCACAGGCCTCCAGTCTGAAAAACAATTCTTCACCACCACCCTCTGTCTTCTACCTTCAAGCCAGTCTGTATCCAAATGGCAAGTTCTCCCTATATGCCATGAGATCCAATCTTGCTAACCAGTATCCCATGGGGAACCTCGTTGAATGCCTTACTGAAGTCCATTTAAATCATGTCCACCCCTCTGCCCTCATCACTCCTCTTTGTTACTACTACAAAATAGTCAAATCAAGTTCATGAGACATGGTTTCACATGCACAAAGCCATGTTGACTATCTCTAATCAGTCTTTGCTTTTTCAAACACATGTACATCCTGTCCCTTAGTATTCCCTCCAACAATTTGCCCACCACTGATGTCAGGCTCACCAGTCTATAGTCCCTGCCTTGTCCTTACCACCTTTCTGAAATAGTAACATCTCGATAGCTAACCTGCAGCACCTCACCTGTGACTATCGTTGATACAAATATCTCAAAGTGTCCAACAAATCCTAGCTTTCCACACAGAGTTCTAGGGTACACTTGATCAGGTCTGGGGATTTATCCACTTTTACGCATTTCAAGACATCCAGAACTTCCTCCTCTGTAATACAGAGGTTTTTCAGGATGTCACCATCTATTTCCCAACATTCTACATCTTCCATGCCCTTCTCCACAGTAGACAATGATGCAAAATACTCATTTAGTATCTCTCCCATCTCATGCGGTTCCACACAAAGGCCACCTTGCTGATCTTTGAGGGGGCCCTATTCTCTCTGTAATTACCCTTTTGTCCTTAACTTTGAATAACCCTTTGGATTCTCCTTAACTATTTGCCAAAGCTCTCTCTTTTCATCCTCCTGATTTCCATCTTAAGTATCCTCTGACTGCCGTTGTATTTTTCTAAGGATTCACTCGATCTATCCTGTCTATACCTGACATATGCTTCCTTCTTTTTCCTCAACCAAACCCTCAATTTCTTTAGTCATCCAGCATTCCCTATACCTACCAGCCTTTCCTTTTATCCTAACAGGAATATATTGTCTCTGGGTTTTCATTCTCATTTCTGAAGGCCTCCCATTTTCTAGCTGTCCCTTTACCTATGAACATATGCCCCCAAATCAGCTTTTGGAAGTTCTTAATACTATCAAAATTGACATTCCTCCAATTTAGAACTTCAACTTTTCAATCTAGTCTATCCCTTCCATCACTATATTAAAACTAATAGAATTATGGTTGCTGGGCCCAAGGTGCAGATCAAATAGATCTGTTGGAGAGACAGTTAGAAGCAATGAGGAATTCAAAAGAGCAAGGCGGATGTGATGGATGGCAATTATAGGAAGGGAGAAAAAGTCGCAGATACAGTCACATAGATGGGTTAACTCCAGGAAAGGTAAGCGAGGCAGGCAGGTAGTGCAGGAGTCTTCTGTAGCTATCCCCATTTCAAACATGTATGCTGTTTTGGAAAATTAGGGGGTGATGGATTCTCAGGGATTCTCAGGATTCTCAGACTGTTTGTAGCACAAACAGTCAAGTTTCTGGCCTCAAGATGGGCTCTAATGCAATAAGATGCAAGCCAGATTTCAAGAGGTCAATTGTGTTCGGAGACTGTCTAGTCCAAGGCACAGGCAGACATATCTGTGGCCAGCAGCGAAAAATCAGAAAGATGTGTTGCCTTCCTGGTGCCAGGATCAAGGATTTCTCAGAGGGTGCAAAATGTTCTCAAGCGGGAGAGGGGTCAGGAGAAGGTTGTTGTACACATTGGAACCAACGATATAGGAAGGGAAAAGGATGAGATTCTGAAGGGAGAATATAGAGAGTTAGGAAGGAATTTAAAAGGCAGATCCTAGAGAGTAGTAATATCTGGATTACTCCCAGTGCTACAGCTAGTGAGGGTAGAAGTAGGAGGGTAGAGCAGATGAATGTGTGACAGAGGAGCTGGTGTATGGGAGAATGACGCACATTTTTGGATCATTGGAATCCCTTCTGGGGTAGAAGTCACTGTACAAGAAGGACAGATTGCACCTGAATTGGAAGGGGACTAATATACTGGCAGAGAGATTTGCTAGAGCTGCTTGGGAGGATTTAAACTAATAAGATGGGGGTTGGTGTATGTTGGGTCCCAGGGAGATAGTGAGGAAAGAGATCAATCGGAGACTGGTACAGTTGAGAAAAGAAGCGAGTCAAACAGTCAGGGACAAAGCAGAGAATAAGGTAGGATTGATTAATTTAACTGCATTTATTTCAATGCAAGAGGCCTAACAGGGAAGGCAGATGAACTCAGGGTATGTTTAGGAACATGGTGTTGGGATATCATAGTAATTGTAGAAACATGTCTCAGGGATGGACAGGACTAGTAGCTTAATGTTCCAGGATGCAAATGCTACGGAGAGGACAGAAAGCAAGGTAAGACAGGAGGGAGAGTGGTATTTTTGGTAAGGGGTACCAATACAGCTATACTGAGGGAGGATATTCCTGGAAATACATCCAGGAAAGCAACTTGGGAAACTGAGAAATAAGTAAAGGATTGTATTATAGGCCCCTATTAGTCAGCAGGAAATTGAGAAACAAGTTTGTAAGGAGATTTCAGTTATCTGTAAGAATAATAGCATGGTGATGGTAGGGAATTTTAACTTTCCAAACAGACTCAGACTGACAGTGTTAAGGGTTTAGATGGAGAGGAATTTGTTAAGTCTGCGCAAGAAAAAAGTTTGATTCAGTATGTGGATGTACCTACTGGAGAAGGTGCAAAACTTTACCTACTCTTGGGAAATAAGGCAGGACAGGTGACTGAGGTATCAGTAGGGGAGCACATTGGGGCCAGCAACCATAATTCTATTAGTGTAAAAATAGTGATGGAAAAGGATTGACCGGATGTAAAAGTTGAAGTTCTAAATGGGCGGCACGGTGGCACAGTGGTTAGCACTGCTGCCTCACAGCGCCTGTAGACCCGGGTTCAATTCCCGACTCAGGCGACTGACTGTGTGGAGTTTGCACGTTCTCCCCGTGTCTGCGTGGGTTTCCTCCGGGTGCTCCGGTTTCCTCCCACAGTCCAAAGATGTGCGGGTCAGGTGAATTGGCCAAGCTAAATTGCCCGTAGTGTTAGGTAAGGGGTAAATGTAGGGGTATGGGTGGGTTGCGCTTCGGCGGGTCAGTGTGGACTTGTTGGGCCGAAGGGCCTGTTTCCACACTAAGTCTAATCTAATCTAAATTTAAGGAAGGCTAAATTTGACGGTATCAGGCAAGAACTTTCAAAAGCTGATTGAGGGCAGATGCTTGCAGGTAAAGGGACAACTGGAAAATGGAAAGTTTTCAGAAATGAGATAACGAGAGTTTTCAGAGACAGTGTATTCCTGTTAGGGTGAAAAGAAAGGCTGGTAAGTGTAGGGAATGCTGGATGACAAGAGAAATTGAAGCAAAAAGAGATGCTGGAAAATCTCTGCAGGTCTGGCAGCATCTGTAAGGAGATAAAAGAGCCGATGTTCTGAGTCTAACTTTGTCAAAGCTAAAAAAGAGAATAGGGAGGTATTTCTACTAGGCTGAGAGAACCAAAGGTAGCAATAAAGAGGTAATAATGACAGTGCATAGAGAGATTATAGGGAGATTCAGATCTGTGAATGGCTGAGGCCAGTGCTATGTGACAGAATATGTGGGGGATGGGTGAAGCAGAGGCAAAATGGAACACAGAGGAGAAGGGTAGTCAATGACTATATCGGTGCGGCTTCATGCTCTTGTCCTGACCTGGAAAAATTCATTTTCCATCCCTACATCACCTTAACCTGGTCCATCTCCAAGGTTTGCCTTCCTTCCCTTGACCTTTGTCTCCATTTCCAGCTATAGTATATCCACTAATATCTGTTACAAGCCCACTGATTCCTCCTCCTCCTCCTCCTCCATTATTACCTCTTTATCGCTATCTTTGGTTCTGGAGCCATGACTCACTTTCTCTCAGCCTAGTAGAAATACCTCCCTATTCTCTTTTTTAGCTTTGACAAAGTTAGACTCAAAACATCGGCTCTTTTATCTCCTTACAGATGCTGCCAGACCTGCGGAGAATTTCCACCATTTTCTCTTTTGGTTTCAGATTCCACCATCCGCAGTAATTTGCTTTTATTAAGAGAAATTGAAGGTTTGGTTGAGAAAAAGCAGCAAGCATATGTCAGGTATACACAGGATAGATCGAGTGAATCTTTAGAAGAGTATAAAGGCAGTAGGAGTAATCTTAAAAGGCAAATCAGGAAAGCAAAAAGGGGACATGAGATAGCTTTGGTATATTTATATTTTTGTCCATATCCCCACACCAAACCAAACATTGAAAGTTCCCTATAATTGGCTCCAAATTGTTCAGGCTGTCTTTCAAATCTTTATGAATGTTCCACAGATTGTGTATCATTTTCATGTTCTAAAGCTGATGTGGAAGAAAGAGGGTGAAGTTCACAGTTTGTCAGAGGAGATAAGTACTCAAGAGGATCTAATCACTGATAATGTATTCCAAATATATTTTACAGCTTCTGTAAAGCACAGACCATGCTTCTGACAATTTTTCAAAGGCATTGCAAACTAATGAATTGACATGAGGTTTTTCATTCCAACTGTGGTGCTGTTTTGGCAACTTGTTTTACTTCCCTACTCAATGTGCACGAGGAGATGAGGTGCTACTGAGCCAAGCATATTTTTTGGGTGCTATGTGGTCCCTTGAGGATTTCAAAATGGTGTCACACACCCAACAAAAGGAGTGTAATCTTGTGGATGTGATTGGAGGACATGGGGAAGATCATGGCTGGCTGAAAAGCTGGGGAGATCTACATGTTGGCTTGTTTTGAGATGACCTAGTAACTTCTATGTCACTCAGACCCCCCACCAAGCCAGTAGTGAGCCTTCCCTGGAATCAAACACCCTAGTGAAGGTCCCACTCAAAGAAAATTGAACCAATCTGAGGCTGACACTTCTTCTCTCCTTAGAAATGTCATCTTCTCGATTGTGACTGCCACTGGCACAACACCCCCTGAGATTTTAGATCAAGCGTACCCAGATGAGCGATAGTAGAAAGAAAATTACAGGCTGGGGGGGGGAAATCACAAGAATTTTGATCAGCACAAAACTCAGGTTGGTTTTCAGTGGTTTTAAGACAGTCTTATTGTAAACATATTGGTGTAAACATTCATTTTCAGCTTTCCCTTCTGGACCCTTTCCCTGTCCAGAAGGCTTACTTGGGATAAATTCAGCTCTTTTAATTTCATTTATTTAAGTAAAAAATATTACTAGCCACAAAGAAAAATAAAGGGAACTAAATCAAAGTAGTGTTACAGGTTGAAATAATGCACTCTCGTCTCTGTGGTGGTTATCTTTCCTGAAAAGTTAAGGGTACCAAGAGACACCATGTACTTCCAGTTGGAAACAAGGGGAGGAGAACTAAACGAAAATAGTGTTGATGGGTAGGATAATGAAACCAGCTTCCTTCCATGGTGCTTCCCTAACCCAAAATACTTCAAGGCTACCAGTCAGAATTGAGCTTTTTTTTCAATTTTTAGCATCGACTCAGGAGCAGGTCCATGAGGATATCTTTGGATGTGCCTGGTCTCTATATACTGAATGAAGATCTCAGCTCTTTTTTCAAACCTCTGTAGTAACCCAGTGCACCTTCTTAGCCCAGAAGAATGAACTATCATCTTCTGGATGTTTGTGATAAAGCTAGGAGGAGGGATCAAAGGAACCAGCAGGTATCACTGTGAAGTTCACCAGCTGGTTTATGACTAGTACCCAACTCCTGTAAGGAGTAGTTAAAGGTTGTTAAAGTGCCAGCATGTAGATCCCAGCCAGACATAAAATGCAATCTGTTCTGCCGACACCAACTGATGCTCTAAGCACAGCGCTAGCCAATCAAAGCTGTTGGAACATAGGAGCTGCTGGAACAAACATATTATTCAGGCATATATCAGAGGAGCAGGAAAGTCTACGTTTCGGGCCTGCAGTCCTGAAGGGCTTTTGCCCGAAACATCAAATTTTCCTGCTCAGCATCTGCAGTCCTCGCTTTTGCCTATATTACACAGGCAGTCAATTCTCAAAACTGACTTTGGGTCTCAACAAGGAGAGAGATTCATCAGGTCGAAGGACATGATGAAGTCCCTCAAACTCTTCCACAATGCTAAGTCTGGCTATCTCTGCGATTCTTGTCCACAAAGATGCAGTTGAAACCAACCCTTAAAGTCTCCAAACTTACCTGTTGCAATTAGCCATTTTTTGCTCTCAATCAACTCTGGAGATGTTTAGGTTGACCCTTAAACTTAATTTCTAACACTGGAACAAATAATAAAAGCTGATGTCCATTTGAGTCCATCTTCACCAAAAGTGCGAAATGGATTGCCCATTTCAACATCCTCCAGGGATTCACAGCATCACTGTCCCCAAGTTAAGATACGAGGACAACGAGCCAACCAAAATCAGCCTGACTATCATTGGATTCATAACAATGGTGAAATTAAAATATTCAATGACCCTCAAAATTGCTCAATTGTTCCTAACCAGACATTATGTATAACAGATTTTGGACACCAAGTTTATGGTCAAACAAAAATTAACAATTTATTATTATTGTAACTTTAACAGGTCAAAGCTAAAGGGCAAGGTAATGCAATTAATGTCTGTGATTTAAACCTAATCTTCTTTGGTCATAACCTCCACTCGCAGATGAACAGTTAAGGGACAAACTAAAATAAAGAAATTGTAATTTGCCTGTTGAACCAAACAGTTTCAAATGATGGATGCTTCATGCCTTCATGCAATCTTTGGATAATGAGCTGTTCACAAGTTCATAGCCATATATCTAATTTAAGTCACTGGCGAATGTGAAGCCTCATTAGACTTCAAGAAATATTTACTTATTTCTTACAGACTGGGATCTTGTTTTCAGAAATCCAACAATTTGATAACTGGATAGAAAACTAGAGACTGAAAGAAAAAACCAGCTGTCAGTTCCAGTGCTTCCAAAAATCACTTTGTGCCTGCGAAAGCCGGTTTCTAACACTGGAACAGGTTTTCTCTTTTTTAATCAATATTGTCTATGGTTGGCTGGTTAGCACCAATCCTCCATTGATTGGCCAACTCAACAAAGCAACTGCCAATCCCAACACCAAATGGTTCACAATGTTCTTCAGACTAAGAATTAAATTGTATAATCTCCTCAGCCAGTCACCAACAGAAAACATCTGCATTTTTTTTCCTTAAAACACTCAGCTGTTCAAAGTTTAATTAACCCTAAACTCAACTCCTGGTTCCACACAAAATGAGTAAAATAACAGAACAACAGCCTCTATACCAGTCTTCAGTCAATATGTTACAAAAAACTGGCTGAAGGCACTGAATGCTGTTTGGGTCTGACAAGATTTGAGCGATAATACTGAAACTGTGCTCCAGAACTAGCTGCACACCTAGCCAAACTGTTCAATACAGCCACAATCCTGGCATTGACCCAGCAATGTGGAAAATTGCCTGTCTATATATTAAAAAATCAAATCCAACTTGGGCAATTATTGTTCCACTAGTTGGTTTATATGCAGAAGATAGGTTGGGGCAAAGGAGTAAGGAGTAAATGATAGGTGGAGATAGAGACCAAAAAGAGAAAAAACAGTTAGACACAAAGGAGTGGATAACAGTCTGGCCCCTTCCATTCCCATGTCAGTCTTCTACAGGGAAGAATCATTCCAGACATCCTGGTCACTCTTCCTACACTCCCCACCATTGCGTTACATCCTGTGATCACAGAAGGTGTATCACTTGCCCATTAACTTTCTCCCTCCTCAGTATCCAAGGGCCCACCTTCTAAGTGAAGAAACATTTTACCTGCACTTCACACAATCTGGTCTCTGCATTCACTGCTCACAATGTGGTTTCTTACACAATTGGGAAACGAAGTGTAGGCTGAGTGATCGCTTCACAGAATGCCCACATTCTGTCCACAAAAAAGACAGAGCTTCCAGTTGGCTGCCACTTTAACACACTACCCTGTTCCCTGGCCAACATCTGTCTCAGACTTGCTGCAGTGCTCCAGCAAAGCTCAGGACAAGCTGGAAATA
This sequence comes from Hemiscyllium ocellatum, assembly GCF_020745735.1. Lineage (NCBI taxonomy): Eukaryota > Metazoa > Chordata > Chondrichthyes > Orectolobiformes > Hemiscylliidae > Hemiscyllium > Hemiscyllium ocellatum. The sequence goes on from NC_083410.1 coordinate 72,690,118, forward strand.
AAGTACCTAATTTTCTACCTGGGGACCCTGCAGCCTTCTGGACTCGATATGGAGTTCAACAACTTTAGGGCTTGAATCTCCCATATCCTTGCCCCAACACCCACACACCAGGCCTTGTTATTACAGTCTGCTATTACAGGAGAAAGTGAGGTCTGCAGATGCTGGAGATCTGAGCTGAAAATGTGTTGCTGGAAAAGCGCAGCAGGTCAGGCAGCATCCAAAGAACCTTGTAGAGGGAGGAAGAGAGCTTGTTAAAGGAAGGCATTCCTGAAGAAGGGCTTATGCCCGAAACGTCGAATCTCCTGTTCTTTGGATGCTGCCTGACCTGCTGCACTTTTCCAGCAACACATTTTCAGTCTGCTATTACACACAATCCATTGTCAGCCATTAACAGTCCCCATTAATAGCTATTTATCCTCCTATCCAGACTGTTCTTCACTCTCTGTCCAGCTGTTCTCTCTCTTTTTGGAATAAATCCCCACTTGTTTACTCCTTACCCCTTCCCACGACCCTATCTTCAGCATAAAGACCAACATTTTCCTGATTTGGAGATGCCAGTGTTGGATTGGGCTGTACAGAGTTAAAAATCGCAACACCAGGTTATAGTCCAACAGGTTTAATTGGAAGCTAGTGTGCTTCCAATTAAACCTGTTGGACTATAACCTGATATTGTGTGATTTTTAACATTTTCCTCACTACCATCAGTTCTGAGGAAGGGTCACTTGATCTGAAACGTTAACTCTGACCTCTCTCCACAGACACTGCCTGACCTGGTGAGCTATTCCAGCTATTTCTGTTTTTGTATCTTTCGATTTTTATTATTCCATCGGTTCCTGAATTCATTAGTCCAAACATGGACAAAAAAGCTGATTTGGGGCCCCGAGCAGAACTATTTTAACCATATATAAACAGGTGAAGTACTGAAGGACTGGAGGGTGACTAATGTGGCATTGTTTACGAAAGGCTGCAAGAAGAAGCCTGGAAACTATAGACCTGCAATTCTGACATGGGTGATAGGTAAGTTGTTGATGATGATTCTGTAAGGTAGGCAAAGATCAAATAAAGATAGCAAGCATGGTTTTGTGCAAAGAAAATTGTGTCTCAACCTGATTGAGATTTTTAATGAAGTAACCAAAATAATGGAGTGCAGAGTGATAGACATTGTTTGCTTGGACTCTAGTAAAGCTTTTGACAAGTTTCTGCATGGTAGACTAATTAGTAAAGTCAGATCCCATGGGGTTTAGGGCGAGTTTGCCAATTGGATACAAAATGAACTTTATGGTAAGGGACAGAATATGGTGGAGGGTTGGTTTTTGGACTGGAGACCTGTGACCAGTGCTGTTCCACCAGGATCAGTATTGGGTCCACTGATGTAAGTCAGTTTTGTTTGTCATTTATATAAAGGATTTGGATGAGAATATAGGAGGCATGGTTAGTCAGTTTGCAGAATACACCAAAATTGATGGTAGAGTGGACAGTGAACAAGGTTATCCAAGATTACAAAGAAATCTTGATCAATTAGGCTAATGGGCTGAGGAATGGCAAATGGAATTTAATTTGAATAAATGTGAGGTAATACAAACAAGTACAGGACTTAAACAATTAATGGTAGGGCCATGGGTAGTATTGTAGAACAGAGAGATCTAGGGGTTCCAGTACATAATTTTGAAATTTGCATCACAGGAAGACAGGATGGGCTGCATTTAGCACAGACTTTCATTGGTCAGACCTTCGAGTATAGGAGTTGGGACATCACATTGAGGTTGTACAGGACGCTGGTGAGGCCCCTTCTGGAGTATTGTGTGCGGTTCTGATCACTCTAGTTATAAGAAGGATATTAGTAAACAAGAGAGGGTTCAGAAAAGATTTACTAAGATGTTGGCAGGAATGGAGGATTTGAGCTATAAAAATAGACTGGAACAGATGGTACATTTTTCATTGGAGCGTGGGTGGTTGAGATGTAACCTTATTGAGTTTAATAAAATCATGAGGGGCATAGATAAAATGAATGGCAAGAGTCTTTTCCCTATGATGGGGAGTTCAAAACTGGGGATGAGAGGAGAAAGATTTAAAAAAGACAAGGGGCAAACATGTTAGAGTGATTCATAGAACATAGAACATAGAAGGATACAGCGCAGTACATGCCCTTCGGCCCTCGATGTTGCGCCGACCGAATCCTACCTAACCTATACTAGCCCAATAACTTCCAAATGCCTATCCAATGCCCGCTTAAATGACCATAAAGAAGGAGAGTTCACCACTGATACGGGCAGGGCATTCCATGAACTCACAACCCGCTGTGTGAAGAATCTACCCCTAACATCTGTCCTATACCTACCACCCCTTAATTTAAAGCTATGTCCCCTAGTAACACCTGACTCCATTAGCGGTAAAAGGTTCTTAGTATCTACCCTATCTAAACTACCCCTAATCATCTTATACACTTCTATCAGATCTCCCCTAAACCTTCTCTTCTCCAATGAGAACAGCCCCAAGTGCCTCAGCCTTTCCTCATAAGATTTTCCCACCATTCCAGGCAACATCCTGGTAAACCTCCTCTGCACTCGTTCTAAAGCTTCCACATCCTTCCTATTGTATGGCGACCAAAACTGCACACAATACTCCAGATGAGGCCTCACCAGAGTCTTATACAACTGCAACATGACCTCAGGACTCCGGAACTCAATTCCTCTGCCAATAAAGCCCAGTACACCATATGCCTTCCTCCACAGCACTATTTACCTGGGTGGCAACTTTCAGAGATCTGTGTACATAGACACCAAGATCCCTCTGCTCATCCACACTACCAAGTAGCCTACCATTAGCCCAGTAATCCATCATCTTGTTATTCCTACCAAAGTGAACCACTTCGCACTTAGCTACATTGAATTCCATTTGCCACATTTCCGCCCAGCTCTGCAACTTATCTATATCCCGCTGTAACCTACCACTTCCTTCCTCACTATCCACAACTCCACCGACTTTTGTGTCATCCGCAAACTTGCTTACCCAGCTTTCAAGTCCTTCCTCTAGATCATTTATAAAGATAACAAAAAGCAATGGTCCCAAAACAGATCCTTGTGGTACACCGCTAGTAACTGCGCTCCAAGATGAACATAGTCCATCAATCCGAGATGAACATAGTCCATTGTGGTATGAACTGCCAGAGAAAGTGGTCGACACATTCAATGTTCATAAGTAGGAGAGTTTTGGAGGGATATGGGCCAAGACCAGGCAGGTTTATTTTAGTTAGGGAATATAGTTGACATGCACTGGTTATAGCAAAGGATCTGTTTCCATGCTGCATGACTCCAAGGTGATGTGAAAGTAAATTGATATCAAGACAGTATTTGGGCAAGGAGACCTTACAAAACTGGATCTCTGCTGGTTGTGAAAGATTGCTCAACTAGAAATTGGTTGAGATTTTTGGGGATAATCTTCATGGTCCCAGGACATGTTTCGGAGCTCATCAGGCTATTTTCCTCCACCCAACTTGACTGTTTGCCTGAAAGCTGGTGTCTTATGCATTTTCCAAAATTCCATTTTATCCTCCTGCTGTTTGGCATGAAGTGAAGCAAAAAGACCTGTGCAACATTCATGCTTGAACTGTTGAACCATACATAGCATTTTCCTTTCAATGAAGGTGGATAGCCATGATCTTTCCCCAGAGTGGGGAGTACAAAACTAGATAAGTTTAAAGTGAGAGGAGAAAGATTTAAAAGGGACCGGAGGGGCAACTTTTACAGAGGGTGGGGTGCTGGTTTGGAATGAACTGCCAGAGGAAGTGGTAGCAGCAGATTCAATTACAACACAAGACATTTGGACAGGTACATAAATAGAAAGGGTTGAGCTCTGCTGAAAGGTCATCTAAACTCCAAACATTAGCTTGCTATTGCTCCATGGATGCTGCCTGAGCTACTGCAATTTCCAGCTTTTTTGTTTTCAGGTTTAGAGGGATATGGACAAAATTCAGAAATGGGTTTAGTTAAGTTTGGGTCGGCATGGATGCAAAGGTCCAAAGGGTCTGTTTCTGTAGTGCGAGTTTATGACATCTGACAATTTGGGAAAGATTCTCATGATCTACCCCAACTATGCCTCAATTTTCTATTCCTCAAATCAGATCTTCCTTCAACCTTCTCTGCTCTAAAGAAAAACCAACCTAGTCAAATAGTCTTCATAACTGACACCTATTATCCAAGGATAATGAGTTCTGTATGCTCTTCACTGTAATCAAATCCTTTCAATCGTGTGGTGACCAGAATTGCTAACATTTTACAAAGTTGAAGACTTCTTCAAACATCCTGTAAGCCTTCTTCACCACCCTGTCTCCTTGTACTAACACTTTCAAGGATCTATTGCTCATCCAAGTCCTTCAGTTCCTCAGTACTCCCTAGAGACCTTTCATGTGTATATCCTTCAACTATTGGACTTCCCAAAATGCATCACCTCACACCTATTAGGATTAAATACCATATGCTACTGCTCTGCCCACATTACTGACTGATCAATATCTGCAGCCTAAGACTATCCTCCTCACTAGCAATATCATTTTCTGTTTATTCAGCAAACTTACTAAATTATATCCCTGCTCATTAGTTGGTTACAAATTATTAACCAGTTCACCATCCTTCAATTCTGAATGAGTGGCAACTATAGACCTGCAACCAGATGAGTTTTGTTTGGGGGCTTCTACTGGGGATTAGGAGGGGAGCCCAGAAGTAAAGAGGGAGGAGGGTGAGGCTGAGGGAAGAGTAGGTGGGATGGTGATAGGTTGATGCAGGTAGGAGGTTAATATGATTCATCTGTGAGAAGGGCAGAGCATTTAGATGAATAGGAAGATGGACAGGTTAGGTCAGATCAGAGCACCAAGGAGGGAAGAGTTTCCCCTCCATAATTAAGGTTGCCCTCAACTCCTGTTTCCCACACTTCTGCACTCAAACCCCCCACCCCCAACAAAGATGCCACCTCACTAACCTCCAAAACCATGCATCACCCTCTGACATTTCCACCACTTACAGTCAGACCCCACCAGCAAAAAGATACTTTCTTCCCCACCCCTGTCCACTTTCTGCAGGGACCATTAATTCTGCAACTCCCTTGTCAAATCTACACTCCCCACCAAACCTTTCCATGTGACCTCATGACATGCAAAACCCACCCCTACACATCCCCTCACTTCTGTTCAAGGTCCCAAACAATCCTGCCAGATCCAGAAGAGATTCACTTGCACTTCATCCAACCTGATCTACTGTATCCATTCCTCCCAATGTGGTCTCCTCTGTATTGGGGAGACCAAATGCAGACTTGGGCATCAATTCAGAGCATCTGTGCTCTGCATGCATCAACCAACCCAAACTGCTGGTTGCCATCCATTTTAATCTCCCATCCACTTTCCTTCCATCCTTGACCTCCTTCACTGTCAGAATGAGGCCAAGCCTAAGCTAGAGGAACATCTAAATATTTCACCTGGGGAGCTTACAGCCCAACGTCAACTTTGCCAGCTTTAAAATCCCTCCACCTCCAGCCTCATCCCATGTCCAGCTTCCCCCCCCCCTCACCTCCCTGACCTATCCATCTTCCTACACACCTATCCACCCTACCCTTCCCAATGACCAATCACAATGGCTCCCTACCTACATCAACATATCACCAGCCCATCTACCCTTGCCCTTAACCCACCCCTTCCCTCAATTTACTAATCAGACCTCAGTCCTGAAGGGTTTCCACATGAAAAGTTGACTTTCCTGCTCCTCAGATGCTGTCTAACCTGCTGTCCTTTTCCAGCTTCACATTTATCTCTGGCTTATAACATCTGCAGTTCTTAGTGTCTCCAGAGAGACAACTGGTGGTGGTTTAATTTATCAAGGACTAAGTGTCTAGAAGATATTCTGAGCCAGCCTCTGGATACCTCCAGGATCAATCATGACACTGTAGGTATGGTCACACATTAACTATGTTATGATTGTGATTCTGTTGTACTATTCATTTAAATGTGGAAGCTTTGTGGATGCATTCAATGGCTCAAGGCACTACTGGAATCTCAGAATCCTGGCTGATCTCAGCTTGTCTTCTGGTCAAAGACTGTAAAGACCCCTTTCCTGGCATGGAGGAAAACTATTCCTGATGCAGAGGGACACAAAGTGGAACATGCTGACAATATAATTGGAGGGTGACAGTTACTTTGATTACCGGTACTCCCATCTTACACCCTGCTCTGCAGCTACAGATCCCATTGAAGCAGCTAGTTTGCAGACTCCTTTATGAACAATACACACCTTAGACATTACTTCTGGCTAAAAAAGTGCTCTGTTGGGGTAAAAGCCTTCTCCACAATCCTTAGGCACAGCTTTGCCACTCTGCAGTCTGCTGCATTTCCCTGTCGCCAAGAGAATCTGCAACTTTACTGTTTGTTATCTCTAATCGACTTTCGGACACATGACGAAAGATCTCACTGCCTGCATGTGGAGACACTCCCCTCAAAAAAAAATCAGAGTCTCGGAACTGCTACAAGAACTCTGCACAGTATTTCACAATCTGTGCGAGACACTTTGTCCATAAAGGTAAATTGGGGTGCGAGATATCCCTCGTTGATGACTCCATCCCTCTCACTCAAAAAAAATGCCGTGACGCGGATAAAATTATCTTATATAGCAGACTTGGTTTTCACTACAACAGTCAAATGCATTGAACACAACGTCCCAATCACACACCTTGAACTCCGATAGTAGTTTGTTTTTTGCCTGTATTATTACGTAATAATACAAAACTATAGCATTAACCACGAAATGAAATCGGAACCGCTGACACTGCAAAGGAACGCGTTCCAGCCTTCCTTTTATAGTGACCTATTTATAATATCCTGAACCCATTGGCCAAGAGCATAATAAGGCGTTCCCTGTGTAAGCATTCCAGGTATTTGCACCAATCAGGTGATTGACTCTAATGCTCTGCCAATAAACCTGGAGCTAATCCTCTTGCATCGCAGTAACTCTGCCGTTACTTGACACCTAGTCAGTTACCATGGTCACAATGTTTGTGGACAAACCTCAGACAGGGTTCAGCCGTCACCTGATGGATTCAACAATCAAGATTACTTTTCTCACAGTAACTTATCTGGAACCAGCAACCAGCCCAAAGTGTTCTGCACCTGTACGTTTCCAAATTCTGACGTTTAACTGAGTCCAGCCAATGATATTTTCCAATCCTTAACAATCGTCTTTTCCCTCTGTGTAAAGAATTTTTCCTGCTTCAACTGAAATAGTTTTACATTAGGGGGATTCCTACAGCACTTCATCTTCCATACAAATGAGCAAATTAAGAAGTGACTTACTAATATGCATTCCAAAGCACCTGGGTTTGTAAACAAAATTATACTGATCTTTCTGACTCTTTCTGAAAACAATTAAGAAAATAGTTTAAGAAGTTATTCAAGAAATTAGGTTTTTTGTATAATCACCTGTGTTTGGACAAATGTTTATTCCTGATGAAGGGCTTATGCTCGAAACGTCGAATTCTCTATTCCTGAGATGCTGCCTGGCCTGCTGTGCTTTGACCAGCAACACATTTGCAGCTGTGTTTGGACAAACCTGAGCCCCAGTTACTCATCTAGTTTTTTTTAAGATTAGGATTAGACCCGGTTCAATTCCCGACTCAGGCGACTGACTGTGTGGAGTTTGCACGTTCTCCCCGTGTCAGCGTGGGTTTCCTCTGGGTGCCTCCCACAGTCCAAAGATGTGCGGGTCAGGTGAATTGGCCATGCTAAATTGCCCGTAGTGTTGGGTGAAGGGGTAAATGTAGGGGTATGGGTGGATTGCGCTTCGGCGGGTCGGTGTGGACTTGTTGGGCCGAAGGGCCTGTTTCCACACTGTAAATCTAATAAATAAATAATAAATTACTAGATTAGATTACTACAGTGTGGAAACAGGCCCTTCGGCCCAACAAGTCCACACTGACCCGCCGAAGCGCAATCCACCCATACCCCTACATTTACCCCTTACCTAACACTATGGGCAATTTAGCATGGCCAATTCACCTGACCCGCACATCTTTGGACTGTGGGAGGCACCCAGAGGAAACCCACGCTGACACGGGGAGAACGTGCAAACTCCACACAGTCAGTCGCCTGAGTCGGAATTGAACCCAGGTCTCAGGCACTGTGAGGCAGCAGTGCTAACCACTGTGCCACCATGCTGCCCAATAATAATGTGACTGTCCATTTCACAACTAGCAATGAAAACAGAATCTAGTCACTTAGATTAGAAATAGTTTACTACAAGGCCCCAAAAGCTGAAGCACAGCCAAAGGTTGACTAGGAGGGGTTGAAGTAGCCAGAGACAAGGGAGCAATTTCTGAAGCAATCCATAATTAGGAGTAGTTTTTTGGAGTAGCATGGGCCTGGGGAACGGGTTCTGGAGTGGCTATAGTCTCTTGGGCAAATTTAGAAGTGGATGAAGAACTGGGAGAAGGTGTTGAAGCAACCCAAGACTGGGAAGCAGGCTCCAGAGTGACCTGAGACTGAGGATTAAAGTCTAGAGTGGCCCTGGGAGAATCAAGCAGGTTCTGGAGTGGCCAGGGCTAAGAAGTGATTTTGGGCCAGCTGCAGACTGCCAAACAGTTTGGAGCAGGTAGGGCAGATTTTTGGGTGGCACTGGACTGTCAAATATTCTGGAACAGTCAGGGTATGAGCGAACAGATTTTGGTGGCCAAGACTGGAGGAGCAATTCTGCAGAGGTTTGGGCCAGCAGAGTC
>NC_083410.1:72698965-72803843 GCF_020745735.1 Hemiscyllium ocellatum
TCTTCACCACCACCCTCTGTCTTCTACCTTCAAGCCAGTCTGTATCCAAATGGCAAGTCTCCCTATATGCCATGAGATCCAATCTTGCTAACCAGTATCCCATGGGGAACCTCGTTGAATGCCTTACTGAAGTCCATTCAAATCATGTCCACCCCTCTGCTGCCCTCATCACTCCTCTTTGTTACTACTACAAAATAGTCAAATCAAGTTCATGAGACATGGTTTCACATGCACAAAGCCATGTTGACTATCTCTAATCAGTCTTTGCTTTTTCAAACACATGTACATCCTGTCCCTTAGTATTCCCTCCAACAATTTGCCCACCACTGATGTCAGGCTCACCAGTCTATATTCTGCCTTGTCCTTACCACCTTTCTGAAATAGTAACATCTCGATAGCTAACCTGCAGCACCTCACCTGTGACTATCGTTGATACAAATATCTCAAAGTGTCCAACAAATCCTAGCTTTCCACACAGAGTTCTAGGTACACTTGATCAGGTCTGGGGATTTATCCACTTTTACGCATTTCAAGACATCCAGAACTTCCTCCTCTGTAATACAGAGGTTTTTCAGGATGTCACCATCTATTTCCCAGACATTCTACATCTTCCATGCCCTTCTCCACAGTAGACAATGATGCAAAATACTCATTTAGTATCTCTCCCATCTCATGCGGTTCCACACAAAGGCCACCTTGCTGATCTTTGAGGGGGCCCTATTCTCTCTTAATTACCCTTTTGTCCTTAACTTTGAATAACCCTTTGGATCTCCTTAACTATTTGCCAAAGCTCTCTCTTTTCATCCTCCTGATTTCCATCTTAAGTATCCTCTGACTGCCGTTGTATTTTTCTAAGGATTCACTCGATCTATCCTGTCTATACCTGACATATGCTTCCTTCTTTTTCCTCAACCAAACCCTCAATTTCTTTAGTCATCCAGCATTCCCTATACCTACCAGCCTTTCCTTTATCCTAACAGGAATATATTGTCTCTGGGTTTCATTCTCATTTCTGAAGGCCTCCCATTTTCTAGCTGTCCCTTTACCTATGAACATATGCCCCCAAATCAGCTTTTGGAAGTTCTTAATACTATCAAAATTGACATTCCTCCAATTTAGAACTTCAACTTTTCAATCTAGTCTATCCCTTCCATCACTATATTAAAACTAATAGAATTATGGTTGCTGGGCCCAAGGTGCAGATCAAATAGATCTGTTGAGAGACAGTTAGAAGCAATGAGGAATTCAAAAGAGCAAGGGGATGTGATGGATGGCAATTATAGGAAGGGAGAAAAAGTCGCAGATACAGTCACATAGATGGGTTAACTCCAGGAAAGGTAAGCGAGGCAGGCAGGTAGTGCAGGAGTCTTCTGTAGCTATCCCCATTTCAAACATGTATGCTGTTTTGGAAAATTAGGGGGTGATGGATTCTCAGGGATTCTCAGGATTCTCAGACTGTTTGTAGCACAAACAGTCAAGTTTCTGGCCTCAAGATGGGCTCTAATGCAATAAGATGCAAGCCAGATTTCAAGAGGTCAATTGTGTTCGGAGACTGTCTAGTCCAAGGCACAGGCAGACATATCTGTGGCCAGCAGCGAAAAATCAGAAATGTGTTGCCTTCCTGGTGCCAGGATCAAGGATTTCTCAGAGGGTGCAAAATGTTCTCAAGCGGAGAGGGGTCAGGAGAAGGTTGTTGTACACATTGGAACCAACGATATAGGAAGGGAAAAGGATGAGATTCTGAAGGGAGAATATAGAGAGTTAGGAAGGAATTTAAAAGGCAGATCCTAGAGAGTAGTAATATCTGGATTACTCCCAGTGCTACAGCTAGTGAGGGTAGAAGTAGGAGGGTAGAGCAGATGAATGTGTGACAGAGGAGCTGGTGTATGGGAGAATGACGCACATTTTTGGATCATTGGAATCCCTTCTGGGGTAGAAGTCACTGTACAAGAAGGACAGATTGCACCTGAATTGGAAGGGGACTAATATACTGGCAGAGAGATTTGCTAGAGCTGCTTGGGAGGATTTAAACTAATAAGATGGGGGTTGGTGTATGTTGGGTCCCAGGGAGATAGTGAGGAAAGAGATCAATCGGAGACTGGTACAGTTGAGAAAAGAAGCGAGTCAAACAGTCAGGGACAAAGCAGAGAATAAGGTAGGATTGATTAATTTAACTGCATTTATTTCAATGCAAGAGGCCTAACAGGGAAGGCAGATGAACTCAGGGTATGTTTAGGAACATGGTGTTGGGATATCATAGTAATTGTAGAAACATGTCTCAGGGATGGACAGGACTAGTAGCTTAATGTTCCAGGATGCAAATGCTACGGAGAGGACAGAAAGCAAGGTAAGACAGGAGGGAGAGTGGTATTTTTGGTAAGGGGTACCAATACAGCTATACTGAGGGAGGATATTCCTGGAAATACATCCAGGAAAGCAACTTGGGAAACTGAGAAATAAGTAAAGGATTGTATTATAGGCCCCTATTAGTCAGCAGGAAATTGAGAAACAAGTTTGTAAGGAGATTTCAGTTATCTGTAAGAATAATAGCATGGTGATGGTAGGGAATTTTAACTTTCCAAACAGACTCAGACTGACAGTGTTAAGGGTTTAGATGGAGAGGAATTTGTTAAGTCTGCGCAAGAAAAAAGTTTGATTCAGTATGTGGATGTACCTACTGGAGAAGGTGCAAAACTTTACCTACTCTTGGGAAATAAGGCAGGACAGGTGACTGAGGTATCAGTAGGGGAGCACATTGGGCCAGCAACCATAATTCTATTAGTGTAAAAATAGTGATGGAAAAGGATTGACCGGATGTAAAAGTTGAAGTTCTAAATGGGCGGCACGGTGGCACAGTGGTTAGCACTGCTGCCTCACAGCGCCTGTAGACCCGGTTTCAATTCCCGACTCAGGCGACTGACTGTGTGGAGTTTGCACGTTCTCCCCGTGTCTGCGTGGGTTTCCTCCGGTGCTCCGGTTTCCTCCCACAGTCCAAAGATGTGCGGGTCAGGTGAATTGGCCAAGCTAAATTGCCCGTAGTGTTAGGTAAGGGGTAAATGTAGGGTATGGGTGGGTTGCGCTTCGGCGGGTCAGTGTGGACTTGTTGGGCCGAAGGGCCTGTTTCCACACTAAGTCTAATCTAATCTAAATTTAAGGAAGGCTAAATTTGACGGTATCAGGCAAGAACTTTCAAAAGCTGATTGAGGGCAGATGCTTGCAGGTAAAGGGACAACTGGAAAATGGAAAGTTTTCAGAAATGAGATAACGAGAGTTTTCAGAGACAGTGTATTCCTGTTAGGGTGAAAAGAAAGGCTGGTAAGTGTAGGGAATGCTGGATGACAAGAGAAATTGAAGCAAAAAGAGATGCTGGAAAATCTCTGCAGGTCTGGCAGCATCTGTAAGGAGATAAAAGAGCCGATGTTCTGAGTCTAACTTTGTCAAAGCTAAAAAAGAGAATAGGGAGGTATTTCTACTAGGCTGAGAGAACCAAAGGTAGCAATAAAGAGGTAATAATGACAGTGCATAGAGAGATTATAGGGAGATTCAGATCTGTGAATGGCTGAGGCCAGTGCTATGTGACAGAATATGTGGGGGATGGGTGAAGCAGAGGCAAAATGGAACACAGAGAGAAGGGTAGTCAATGACTATATCGGTGCGGCTTCATGCTCTTGTCCTGACCTGGAAAAATTCATTTTCCATCCCTACATCACCTTAACCTGGTCCATCTCCAAGGTTTGCCTTCCTTCCCTTGACCTTTGTCTCCATTTCCAGCTATAGTATATCCACTAATATCTGTTACAAGCCCACTGATTCTCTCCTCCTCCTCCTCCATTATTACCTCTTTATCGCTATCTTTGGTTCTGGAGCCATGACTCACTTTCTCTCAGCCTAGTAGAAATACCTCCCTATTCTCTTTTTTAGCTTTGACAAAGTTAGACTCAAAACATCGGCTCTTTTATCTCCTTACAGATGCTGCCAGACCTGCGGAGAATTTCCACCCATTTTCTCTTTTGGTTTCAGATTCCACCATCCGCAGTAATTTGCTTTTATTAAGAGAAATTGAAGGTTTGGTTGAGAAAAAGCAGCAAGCATATGTCAGGTATACACAGGATAGATCGAGTGAATCTTTAGAAGAGTATAAAGGCAGTAGGAGTAATCTTAAAAGGCAAATCAGGAAAGCAAAAAGGGGACATGAGATAGCTTTGGTATATTTATATTTTTGTCCATATCCCCACACCAAACCAAACATTGAAAGTTCCCTATAATTGGCTCCAAATTGTTCAGGCTGTCTTTCAAATCTTTATGAATGTTCCACAGATTGTGTATCATTTTCATGTTCTAAAGCTGATGTGGAAGAAAGAGTGAAGTTCACAGTTTGTCAGAGGAGATAAGTACTCAAGAGGATCTAATCACTGATAATGTATTCCAAATATATTTTACAGCTTCTGTAAAGCACAGACCATGCTTCTGACAATTTTTCAAAGGCATTGCAAACTAATGAATTGACATGAGTTTTTCATTCCAACTGTGGTGCTGTTTTGGCAACTTGTTTTACTTCCCTACTCAATGTGCACGAGGAGATGAGGTGCTACTGAGCCAAGCATATTTTTTGGGTGCTATGTGGTCCCTTGAGGATTTCAAAATGGTGTCACACACCCAACAAAAGGAGTGTAATCTTGTGGATGTGATTGGAGGACATGGGGAAGATCATGGCTGGCTGAAAAGCTGGGGAGATCTACATGTTGGCTTGTTTTGAGATGACCTAGTAACTTCTATGTCACTCAGACCCCCCACCAAGCCAGTAGTGAGCCTTCCCTGGAATCAAACACCCTAGTGAAGGTCCCACTCAAAGAAAATTGAACCAATCTGAGGCTGACACTTCTTCTCTCCTTAGAAATGTCATCTTCTCGATTGTGACTGCCACTGGCACAACACCCCCTGAGATTTTAGATCAAGCGTACCCAGATGAGCGATAGTAGAAAGAAAATTACAGGCTGGGGGGGGGAAATCACAAGAATTTTGATCAGCACAAAACTCAGGTTGGTTTTCAGTGGTTTTAAGACAGTCTTATTGTAAACATATTGGTGTAAACATTCATTTTCAGCTTTCCCTTCTGGACCCTTTCCCTGTCCAGAAGGCTTACTTGGGATAAATTCAGCTCTTTTAATTTCATTTATTTAAGTAAAAAATATTACTAGCCACAAAGAAAAATAAAGGGAACTAAATCAAAGTAGTGTTACAGGTTGAAATAATGCACTCTCGTCTCTGTGGTGGTTATCTTTCCTGAAAAGTTAAGGGTACCAAGAGACACCATGTACTTCCAGTTGGAAACAAGGGGAGGAGAACTAAACGAAAATAGTGTTGATGGGTAGGATAATGAAACCAGCTTCCTTCCATGGTGCTTCCCTAACCCAAAATACTTCAAGGCTACCAGTCAGAATTGAGCTTTTTTTTCAATTTTTAGCATCGACTCAGGAGCAGGTCCATGAGGATATCTTTGGATGTGCCTGGTCTCTATATACTGAATGAAGATCTCAGCTCTTTTTTCAAACCTCTGTAGTAACCCAGTGCACCTTCTTAGCCCAGAAGAATGAACTATCATCTTCTGGATGTTTGTGATAAAGCTAGGAGGAGGGATCAAAGGAACCAGCAGGTATCACTGTGAAGTTCACCAGCTGGTTTATGACTAGTACCCAACTCCTGTAAGGAGTAGTTAAAGGTTGTTAAAGTGCCAGCATGTAGATCCCAGCCAGACATAAAATGCAATCTGTTCTGCCGACACCAACTGATGCTCTAAGCACAGCGCTAGCCAATCAAAGCTGTTGGAACATAGGAGCTGCTGGAACAAACATATTATTCAGGCATATATCAGAGGAGCAGGAAAGTCTACGTTTCGGGCCTGCAGTCCTGAAGGGCTTTTGCCCGAAACATCAAATTTCCTGCTCAGCATCTGCAGTCCTCGCTTTTGCCTATATTACACAGGCAGTCAATTCTCAAAACTGACTTTGGGTCTCAACAAGGAGAGAGATTCATCAGGTCGAAGGACATGATGAAGTCCCTCAAACTCTTCCACAATGCTAAGTCTGGCTATCTCTGCGATTCTTGTCCACAAAGATGCAGTTGAAACCAACCCTTAAAGTCTCCAAACTTACCTGTTGCAATTAGCCATTTTTTGCTCTCAATCAACTCTGGAGATGTTTAGGTTGACCCTTAAACTTAATTTCTAACACTGGAACAAATAATAAAAGCTGATGTCCATTTGAGTCCATCTTCACCAAAAGTGCGAAATGGATTGCCCATTTCAACATCCTCCAGGGATTCACAGCATCACTGTCCCCAAGTTAAGATACGAGGACAACGAGCCAACCAAAATCAGCCTGACTATCATTGGATTCATAACAATGGTGAAATTAAAATATTCAATGACCCTCAAAATTGCTCAATTGTTCCTAACCAGACATTATGTATAACAGATTTTGGACACCAAGTTTATGGTCAAACAAAAATTAACAATTTATTATTATTGTAACTTTAACAGGTCAAAGCTAAAGGGCAAGGTAATGCAATTAATGTCTGTGATTTAAACCTAATCTTCTTTGGTCATAACCTCCACTCGCAGATGAACAGTTAAGGGACAAACTAAAATAAAGAAATTGTAATTTGCCTGTTGAACCAAACAGTTTCAAATGATGGATGCTTCATGCCTTCATGCAATCTTTGGATAATGAGCTGTTCACAAGTTCATAGCCATATATCTAATTTAAGTCACTGGCGAATGTGAAGCCTCATTAGACTTCAAGAAATATTTACTTATTTCTTACAGACTGGGATCTTGTTTTCAGAAATCCAACAATTTGATAACTGGATAGAAAACTAGAGACTGAAAGAAAAAACCAGCTGTCAGTTCCAGTGCTTCCAAAAATCACTTTGTGCCTGCGAAAGCCGGTTTCTAACACTGGAACAGGTTTTCTCTTTTTTAATCAATATTGTCTATGGTTGGCTGGTTAGCACCAATCCTCCATTGATTGGCCAACTCAACAAAGCAACTGCCAATCCCAACACCAAATGGTTCACAATGTTCTTCAGACTAAGAATTAAATTGTATAATCTCCTCAGCCAGTCACCAACAGAAAACATCTGCATTTTTTTTCCTTAAAACACTCAGCTGTTCAAAGTTTAATTAACCCTAAACTCAACTCCTGTTCCACACAAAATGAGTAAAATAACAGAACAACAGCCTCTATACCAGTCTTCAGTCAATATGTTACAAAAAACTGGCTGAAGGCACTGAATGCTGTTTGGGTCTGACAAGATTTGAGCGATAATACTGAAACTGTGCTCCAGAACTAGCTGCACACCTAGCCAAACTGTTCAATACAGCCACAATCCTGGCATTGACCCAGCAATGTGGAAAATTGCCTGTCTATATATTAAAAAATCAAATCCAACTTGGGCAATTATTGTTCCACTAGTTGGTTTATATGCAGAAGATAGGTTGGGGCAAAGGAGTAAGGAGTAAATGATAGGTGGAGATAGAGACCAAAAAGAGAAAAAACAGTTAGACACAAAGGAGTGGATAACAGTCTGGCCCCTTCCATTCCCATGTCAGTCTTCTACAGGGAAGAATCATTCCAGACATCCTGGTCACTCTTCCTACACTCCCCACCATTGCGTTACATCCTGTGATCACAGAAGGTGTATCACTTGCCCATTAACTTTCTCCCTCCTCAGTATCCAAGGGCCCACCTTCTAAGTGAAGAAACATTTTACCTGCACTTCACACAATCTGGTCTCTGCATTCACTGCTCACAATGTGGTTTCTTACACAATTGGGAAACGAAGTGTAGGCTGAGTGATCGCTTCACAGAATGCCCACATTCTGTCCACAAAAAAGACAGAGCTTCCAGTTGGCTGCCACTTTAACACACTACCCTGTTCCCTGGCCAACATCTGTCTCAGACTTGCTGCAGTGCTCCAGCAAAGCTCAGGACAAGCTGGAAATAAAGTACCTAATTTTCTACCTGGGGACCCTGCAGCCTTCTGGACTCGATATGGAGTTCAACAACTTTAGGGCTTGAATCTCCCATATCCTTGCCCCAACACCCACACACCAGGCCTTGTTATTACAGTCTGCTATTACAGGAGAAAGTGAGGTCTGCAGATGCTGGAGATCTGAGCTGAAAATGTGTTGCTGGAAAAGCGCAGCAGGTCAGGCAGCATCCAAAGAACCTTGTAGAGGGAGGAAGAGAGCTTGTTAAAGGAAGGCATTCCTGAAGAAGGGCTTATGCCCGAAACGTCGAATCTCCTGTTCTTTGGATGCTGCCTGACCTGCTGCACTTTTCCAGCAACACATTTTCAGTCTGCTATTACACACAATCCATTGTCAGCCATTAACAGTCCCCATTAATAGCTATTTATCCTCCTATCCAGACTGTTCTTCACTCTCTGTCCAGCTGTTCTCTCTCTTTTTGGAATAAATCCCCACTTGTTTACTCCTTACCCCTTCCCACGACCCTATCTTCAGCATAAAGACCAACATTTTCCTGATTTGGAGATGCCAGTGTTGGATTGGGCTGTACAGAGTTAAAAATCGCAACACCAGGTTATAGTCCAACAGGTTTAATTGGAAGCTAGTGTGCTTCCAATTAAACCTGTTGGACTATAACCTGATATTGTGTGATTTTTAACATTTTCCTCACTACCATCAGTTCTGAGGAAGGGTCACTTGATCTGAAACGTTAACTCTGACCTCTCTCCACAGACACTGCCTGACCTGGTGAGCTATTCCAGCTATTTCTGTTTTTGTATCTTTCGATTTTTATTATTCCATCGGTTCCTGAATTCATTAGTCCAAACATGGACAAAAAAGCTGATTTGGGGCCCCGAGCAGAACTATTTTAACCATATATAAACAGGTGAAGTACTGAAGGACTGGAGGGTGACTAATGTGGCATTGTTTACGAAAGGCTGCAAGAAGAAGCCTGGAAACTATAGACCTGCAATTCTGACATGGGTGATAGGTAAGTTGTTGATGATGATTCTGTAAGGTAGGCAAAGATCAAATAAAGATAGCAAGCATGGTTTTGTGCAAAGAAAATTGTGTCTCAACCTGATTGAGATTTTTAATGAAGTAACCAAAATAATGGAGTGCAGAGTGATAGACATTGTTTGCTTGGACTCTAGTAAAGCTTTTGACAAGTTTCTGCATGGTAGACTAATTAGTAAAGTTAGATCCCATGGGGTTTAGGGTGAGTTTGCCAATTGGATACAAAATGAACTTTATGGTAAGGGACAGAATATGGTGGAGGGTTGGTTTTTGGACTGGAGACCTGTGACCAGTGCTGTTCCACCAGGATCAGTATTGGGTCCACTGATGTAAGTCAGTTTTGTTTGTCATTTATATAAAGGATTTGGATGAGAATATAGGAGGCATGGTTAGTCAGTTTGCAGAATACACCAAAATTGATGGTAGAGTGGACAGTGAACAAGGTTATCCAAGATTACAAAGAAATCTTGATCAATTAGGCTAATGGGCTGAGGAATGGCAAATGGAATTTAATTTGAATAAATGTGAGGTAATACAAACAAGTACAGGACTTAAACAATTAATGGTAGGGCCATGGGTAGTATTGTAGAACAGAGAGATCTAGGGGTTCCAGTACATAATTTTGAAATTTGCATCACAGGAAGACAGGATGGGCTGCATTTAGCACAGACTTTCATTGGTCAGACCTTCGAGTATAGGAGTTGGGACATCACATTGAGGTTGTACAGGACGCTGGTGAGGCCCCTTCTGGAGTATTGTGTGCGGTTCTGATCACTCTAGTTATAAGAAGGATATTAGTAAACAAGAGAGGGTTCAGAAAAGATTTACTAAGATGTTGGCAGGAATGGAGGATTTGAGCTATAAAAATAGACTGGAACAGATGGTACATTTTTCATTGGAGCGTGGGTGGTTGAGATGTAACCTTATTGAGTTTAATAAAATCATGAGGGGCATAGATAAAATGAATGGCAAGAGTCTTTTCCCTATGATGGGGAGTTCAAAACTGGGGATGAGAGGAGAAAGATTTAAAAAAGACAAGGGGCAAACATGTTAGAGTGATTCATAGAACATAGAACATAGAAGGATACAGCGCAGTACATGCCCTTCGGCCCTCGATGTTGCGCCGACCGAATCCTACCTAACCTATACTAGCCCAATAACTTCCAAATGCCTATCCAATGCCCGCTTAAATGACCATAAAGAAGGAGAGTTCACCACTGATACGGGCAGGGCATTCCATGAACTCACAACCCGCTGTGTGAAGAATCTACCCCTAACATCTGTCCTATACCTACCACCCCTTAATTTAAAGCTATGTCCCCTAGTAACACCTGACTCCATTAGCGGTAAAAGGTTCTTAGTATCTACCCTATCTAAACCCCTAATCATCTTATACACTTCTATCAGATCTCCCCTAAACCTTCTCTTCTCCAATGAGAACAGCCCCAGTGCCTCAGCCTTTCCTCATAAGATTTTCCCACCATTCCAGGCAACATCCTGGTAAACCTCCTCTGCACTCGTTCTAAAGCTTCCACATCCTTCCTATTGTATGGCGACCAAAACTGCACACAATACTCCAGATGAGGCCTCACCAGAGTCTTATACAACTGCAACATGACCTCAGGACTCCGGAACTCAATTCCTCTGCAATAAAGCCCAGTACACCATATGCCTTCCTCACAGCACTATTTACCTGGGTGGCAACTTTCAGAGATCTGTGTACATAGACACCAAGATCCCTCTGCTCATCCACACTACCAAGTAGCCTACCATTAGCCCAGTAATCCATCATCTTGTTATTCCTACCAAAGTGAACCACTTCGCACTTAGCTACATTGAATTCCATTTGCCACATTTCCGCCCAGCTCTGCAACTTATCTATATCCCGCTGTAACCTACCACTTCCTTCCTCACTATCCACAACTCCACCGACTTTTGTGTCATCCGCAAACTTGCTTACCCAGCTTTCAAGTCCTTCCTCTAGATCATTTATAAAGATAACAAAAAGCAATGGTCCCAAAACAGATCCTTGTGGTACACCGCTAGTAACTGCGCTCCAAGATGAACATAGTCCATCAATCCAAGATGAACATAGTCCATTGTGGTATGAACTGCCAGAGAAAGTGGTCGACACATTCAATGTTCATAAGTAGGAGAGTTTTGGAGGGATATGGGCCAAGACCAGGCAGGTTTATTTTAGTTAGGGAATATAGTTGACATGCACTGGTTATAGCAAAGGATCTGTTTCCATGCTGCATGACTCCAGAGGTGATGTGAAAGTAAATTGATATCAAGACAGTATTTGGGCAAGGAGACCTTACAAAACTGGATCTCTGCTGGTTGTGAAAGATTGCTCAACTAGAAATTGGTTGAGATTTTTGGGGATAATCTTCATGGTCCCAGGACATGTTTCGGAGCTCATCAGGCTATTTTCCTCCACCCAACTTGACTGTTTGCCTGAAAGCTGGTGTCTTATGCATTTTCCAAAATTCCATTTTATCCTCCTGCTGTTTGGCATGAAGTGAAGCAAAAAGACCTGTGCAACATTCATGCTTGAACTGTTGAACCATACATAGCATTTTCCTTTCAATGAAGGTGGATAGCCATGATCTTTCCCCAGAGTGGGGAGTACAAAACTAGATAAGTTTAAAGTGAGAGGAGAAAGATTTAAAAGGGACCGGAGGGGCAACTTTTACAGAGGGTGGGGTGCTGGTTTGGAATGAACTGCCAGAGGAAGTGGTAGCAGCAGATTCAATTACAACACAAGACATTTGGACAGGTACATAAATAGAAAGGGTTGAGCTCTGCTGAAAGGTCATCTAAACTCCAAACATTAGCTTGCTATTGCTCCATGGATGCTGCCTGAGCTACTGCAATTTCCAGCTTTTTTGTTTTCAGGTTTAGAGGGATATGGACAAAATTCAGAAATGGGTTTAGTTAAGTTTGGGTCGGCATGGATGCAAAGGTCCAAAGGGTCTGTTTCTGTAGTGCGAGTTTATGACATCTGACAATTTGGGAAAGATTCTCATGATCTACCCCAACTATGCCTCAATTTTCTATTCCTCAAATCAGATCTTCCTTCAACCTTCTCTGCTCTAAAGAAAAACCAACCTAGTCAAATAGTCTTCATAACTGACACCTATTATCCAAGGATAATGAGTTCTGTATGCTCTTCACTGTAATCAAATCCTTTCAATCGTGTGGTGACCAGAATTGCTAACATTTTACAAAGTTGAAGACTTCTTCAAACATCCTGTAAGCCTTCTTCACCACCCTGTCTCCTTGTACTAACACTTTCAAGGATCTATTGCTCATCCAAGTCCTTCAGTTCCTCAGTACTCCCTAGAGACCTTTCATGTGTATATCCTTCAACTATTGGACTTCCCAAAATGCATCACCTCACACCTATTAGGATTAAATACCATATGCTACTGCTCTGCCCACATTACTGACTGATCAATATCTGCAGCCTAAGACTATCCTCCTCACTAGCAATATCATTTTCTGTTTATTCAGCAAACTTACTAAATTATATCCCTGCTCATTAGTTGGTTACAAATTATTAACCAGTTCACCATCCTTCAATTCTGAATGAGTGGCAACTATAGACCTGCAACCAGATGAGTTTTGTTTGGGGGCTTCTACTGGGGATTAGGAGGGGAGCCCAGAAGTAAAGAGGGAGGAGGGTGAGGCTGAGGGAAGAGTAGGTGGGATGGTGATAGGTTGATGCAGGTAGGAGGTTAATATGATTCATCTGTGAGAAGGGCAGAGCATTTAGATGAATAGGAAGATGGACAGGTTAGGTCAGATCAGAGCACCAAGGAGGGAAGAGTTTCCCCTCCATAATTAAGGTTGCCCTCAACTCCTGTTTCCCACACTTCTGCACTCAAACCCCCCACCCCCAACAAAGATGCCACCTCACTAACCTCCAAAACCATGCATCACCCTCTGACATTTCCACCACTTACAGTCAGACCCCACCAGCAAAAAGATACTTTCTTCCCCACCCCTGTCCACTTTCTGCAGGGACCATTAATTCTGCAACTCCCTTGTCAAATCTACACTCCCCACCAAACCTTTCCATGTGACCTCATGACATGCAAAACCCACCCCTACACATCCCCTCACTTCTGTTCAAGGTCCCAAACAATCCTGCCAGATCCAGAAGAGATTCACTTGCACTTCATCCAACCTGATCTACTGTATCCATTCCTCCCAATGTGGTCTCCTCTGTATTGGGGAGACCAAATGCAGACTTGGGCATCAATTCAGAGCATCTGTGCTCTGCATGCATCAACCAACCCAAACTGCTGGTTGCCATCCATTTTAATCTCCCATCCACTTTCCTTCCATCCTTGACCTCCTTCACTGTCAGAATGAGGCCAAGCCTAAGCTAGAGGAACATCTAAATATTTCACCTGGGGAGCTTACAGCCCAACGTCAACTTTGCCAGCTTTAAAATCCCTCCACCTCCAGCCTCATCCCATGTCCAGCTTCCCCCCCCCTCACCTCCCTGACCTATCCATCTTCCTACACACCTATCCACCCTACCCTTCCCAATGACCAATCACAATGGCTCCCTACCTACATCAACATATCACCAGCCCATCTACCCTTGCCCTTAACCCACCCCTTCCCTCAATTTACTAATCAGACCTCAGTCCTGAAGGGTTTCCACATGAAAAGTTGACTTTCCTGCTCCTCAGATGCTGTCTAACCTGCTGTCCTTTTCCAGCTTCACATTTATCTCTGGCTTATAACATCTGCAGTTCTTAGTGTCTCCAGAGAGACAACTGGTGGTGGTTTAATTTATCAAGGACTAAGTGTCTAGAAGATATTCTGAGCCAGCCTCTGGATACCTCCAGGATCAATCATGACACTGTAGGTATGGTCACACATTAACTATGTTATGATTGTGATTCTGTTGTACTATTCATTTAAATGTGGAAGCTTTGTGGATGCATTCAATGGCTCAAGGCACTACTGGAATCTCAGAATCCTGGCTGATCTCAGCTTGTCTTCTGGTCAAAGACTGTAAAGACCCCTTTCCTGGCATGGAGGAAAACTATTCCTGATGCAGAGGGACACAAAGTGGAACATGCTGACAATATAATTGGAGGGTGACAGTTACTTTGATTACCGGTACTCCCATCTTACACCCTGCTCTGCAGCTACAGATCCCATTGAAGCAGCTAGTTTGCAGACTCCTTTATGAACAATACACACCTTAGACATTACTTCTGGCTAAAAAAGTGCTCTGTTGGGGTAAAAGCCTTCTTCCACAATCCTTAGGCACAGCTTTGCCACTCTGCAGTCTGCTGCATTTCCCTGTCGCCAAGAGAATCTGCAACTTTACTGTTTGTTATCTCTAATCGACTTTCGGACACATGACGAAAGATCTCACTGCCTGCATGTGGAGACACTCCCCTCAAAAAAAAATCAGAGTCTCGGAACTGCTACAAGAACTCTGCACAGTATTTCACAATCTGTGCGAGACACTTTGTCCATAAAGGTAAATTGGGGTGCGAGATATCCCTCGTTGATGACTCCATCCCTCTCACTCAAAAAAAATGCCGTGACGCGGATAAAATTATCTTATATAGCAGACTTCCTGGTTTCACTACAACAGTCAAATGCATTGAACACAACGTCCCAATCACACACCTTGAACTCCGATAGTAGTTTGTTTTTTGCCTGTATTATTACGTAATAATACAAAACTATAGCATTAACCACGAAATGAAATCGGAACCGCTGACACTGCAAAGGAACGCGTTCCAGCCTTCCTTTTATAGTGACCTATTTATAATATCCTGAACCCATTGGCCAAGAGCATAATAAGGCGTTCCCTGTGTAAGCATTCCAGGTATTTGCACCAATCAGGTGATTGACTCTAATGCTCTGCCAATAAACCTGGAGCTAATCCTCTTGCATCGCAGTAACTCTGCCGTTACTTGACACCTAGTCAGTTACCATGGTCACAATGTTTGTGGACAAACCTCAGACAGGGTTCAGCCGTCACCTGATGGATTCAACAATCAAGATTACTTTTCTCACAGTAACTTATCTGGAACCAGCAACCAGCCCAAAGTGTTCTGCACCTGTACGTTTCCAAATTCTGACGTTTAACTGAGTCCAGCCAATGATATTTTCCAATCCTTAACAATCGTCTTTTCCCTCTGTGTAAAGAATTTTTCCTGCTTCAACTGAAATAGTTTTACATTAGGGGGATTCCTACAGCACTTCATCTTCCATACAAATGAGCAAATTAAGAAGTGACTTACTAATATGCATTCCAAAGCACCTGGGTTTGTAAACAAAATTATACTGATCTTTCTGACTCTTTCTGAAAACAATTAAGAAAATAGTTTAAGAAGTTATTCAAGAAATTAGGTTTTTTGTATAATCACCTGTGTTTGGACAAATGTTTATTCCTGATGAAGGGCTTATGCTCGAAACGTCGAATTCTCTATTCCTGAGATGCTGCCTGGCCTGCTGTGCTTTGACCAGCAACACATTTGCAGCTGTGTTTGGACAAACCTGAGCCCCAGTTACTCATCTAGTTTTTTTTAAGATTAGGATTAGACCCGGGTTCAATTCCCGACTCAGGCGACTGACTGTGTGGAGTTTGCACGTTCTCCCCGTGTCAGCGTGGGTTTCCTCTGGGTGCCTCCCACAGTCCAAAGATGTGCGGGTCAGGTGAATTGGCCATGCTAAATTGCCCGTAGTGTTGGGTGAGGGGTAAATGTAGGGGTATGGGTGGATTGCGCTTCGGCGGGTCGGTGTGGACTTGTTGGGCCGAAGGGCCTGTTTCCACACTGTAAATCTAATAAATAAATAATAAATTACTAGATTAGATTACTACAGTGTGGAAACAGGCCCTTCGGCCCAACAAGTCCACACTGACCCGCCGAAGCGCAATCCACCCATACCCCTACATTTACCCCTTACCTAACACTATGGGCAATTTAGCATGGCCAATTCACCTGACCCGCACATCTTTGGACTGTGGGAGGCACCCAGAGGAAACCCACGCTGACACGGGGAGAACGTGCAAACTCCACACAGTCAGTCGCCTGAGTCGGGAATTGAACCCAGGTCTCAGGCACTGTGAGGCAGCAGTGCTAACCACTGTGCCACCATGCTGCCCAATAATAATGTGACTGTCCATTTCACAACTAGCAATGAAAACAGAATCTAGTCACTTAGATTAGAAATAGTTTACTACAAGGCCCCAAAAGCTGAAGCACAGCCAAAGGTTGACTAGGAGGGGTTGAAGTAGCCAGAGACAAGGGAGCAATTTCTGAAGCAATCCATAATTAGGAGTAGTTTTTGGAGTAGCATGGGCCTGGGGAACGGGTTCTGGAGTGGCTATAGTCTCTTGGGCAAATTTAGAAGTGGATGAAGACTGGGAGAAGGTGTTGAAGCAACCCAAGACTGGGAAGCAGGCTCCAGAGTGACCTGAGACTGAGGATTAAAGTCTAGAGTGGCCCTGGGAGAATCAAGCAGGTTCTGGAGTGGCCAGGGCTAAGGAAGTGATTTTGGGCCAGCTGCAGACTGCCAAACAGTTTGGAGCAGGTAGGGCAGATTTTTGGGTGGCACTGGACTGTCAAATATTCTGGAACAGTCAGGGTATGGCGAACAGATTTTGGTGGCCATAGACTGAGGAGCAGATTCTGCAGAGGTTTGGGCCAGCAGAGTCGTTTCTGGAATGGCCCGAGACTGGGAAGTAGTTTCTAGAACCCCTTGAAAATGGGGGAGCAGGTTCAGGAGTGGACTGAGCCTGGGAGCAGATTCTAGATTGGCCCCAGATTTGTGAGCAAGTACCAAGGTAGCCCCAGAATGGGGAGAAGGCTGTGGTATTGCTTAGACTGGATTAAAGTTCTAGAGTGAGCCCAAACAGGACAGCAGTTTCTGGAGTGGCCAGAGACTGGGGAGTAGGTTTTAGACTATGAGAATGGGGAGCAGGTATCAGAGCAACTTCAGAATGGGGAACAGGATCCTGAGTGGCCCAATACAGAGGAACAGGTTTGGAGGTGGCCTAGACATGAAAGCAGGTTTCAAGGTGGCCAGATACTGGGGAGTAGTTAGAGTGGTCTAAGACAAGAAAGCATATTCTGGAATTGACTGATGCTGGAGTGTATGTTTTGGACAAACCAAGGTAGGACTTGGTGCAGTTGCATTGCCAAATGCACAAATGGCATATGCTACACACAGTCCAAGAGAAAACTGTATGCTTTAAATTTACCACACAGGCAGAACTACTGCCCTACCTTGCCCAAGGATATCACTAGCAGTTACTATACACAACCAGGATCAATTACGAAAGTAGAATGGAAAGGGGATAATTAGGGGGGTTGAGAAAAGGAAGATGGTTTTGGGGAATGACTTCCCTTGGGGGCACAAAGTCTTTTTGTTATTAGCATGATGGTCTAACAATCGGAGGTAACTGACCAGGAAGTGACACCCAGATCTCTTTTTCTTAGCATAAAATGGTGCCTTTTGCTCTTTCTTTCCCCCAAATCTGTGGTTAAATATAGTAGGACAGATAAAATACACCATTGTGAATAGTCATAATATATATATATAGTGGCCAAGTGTATACTGACAAGGAAAGTTTTTTTTAAAAAGGGTAATGCTGACATCAAAAAAAAAACCAAGTGGTGGTGGTGGTCAAACTTTTTTCCCCCCCTTTTTCTTTTTAAAAATAGGATACACTGACTGGATAGTTCCAGGCTGTTCAGAAGTTCCATTTCTCTCCTCTCCTGTACAGAAAAGTGGCGAGTCTTTCATGCACACTAACTCAGCTCCCAGTGAACAGAACATAAAGCCATTTTTATCTGGGCACAGCTATCTGGAAAACACCTTCTCAATTAACATCAATTGCAGTGGGTGGCTCATCTCATGCTAGAAAGCTTCAGAGTGGATATTTAGTATCACCTGCTTGTTACCTTAATAGAACAGGAAATCTGACTGCCAAGTAAATTTAGGCTACAATTCAAAGAAATTTTAAACCTCCCCCAGCACCACCCGGAGGTGCCTTGGTGTGCTCATTTGCCAATGGGGCTCCCTAGTAGAGGGCTCTCTACATGGAAGTGCTCCCCTTTTCGCTCAGATCTGGGTTGGAAATGCTGCATACAGCAGTCCCCTGCAATCACAGATTGTGGTGGTTCATGGACTCCCAGCCCAACTGCTTGTTCTATGGTGCTGTGAAATCCATGGATTATGTATATATGGGGTGTGGGCATTTGCACTCCCTTAGTTTTTTTTAGAAAACCTTCTCTGCTCCTGACCTTTGCATACCCAGTGCAGAGAGGGTAGGGTAGGGTAGGTCAGAGGATCTCCTCATGGGTCTGCTCCTGGACCTGGCCAAACTTGCCATAAACAGGTCCAGGCAGAGGGCAGTGGAGGGGGTCATTATGACCGATTACCTGCCCTTCTTCTGCAGTTAACATCCATGCCTGGGTGTCCCTGGAGAAGGAGCACACAGAGTCAACCAACACTCTTGAGCTGCTCAGAGAAGGGTGGGCACCGCAGGGAGTGGAGTGCTTTATTTCCCCCTCCAGTTCTATTTTGAATTAATCCCTGCCCTCCTCATTTTTTATCATCATGCAGCATTGCCCTTTGATGAAAAGGGCATTGTTTTTCACTGGTATTTCCTTTCTTCCCGATGGTGGAAAATGAATAAAGATTTATACACTTCTTGTCTTTCACGGAGTCTCACACCTACACAGGTGTGACACACACACAAAATTGGTGTTGGGGAAAATATAACTACTGTTAGGTGGTAGTGTGGGGGAAATAAATAAAATATAAGCAGGAGATTTAGAATCGCATTAGTAAAGAAAAGAAAACCTCTCCCAACTCTACTCCCACCCCAAACCATACCCACAAGTCTCCAAAGGTAGGTTCCAATCCAGGTAAGCCAGTCTGCAGTCTCGTTTCCATTTGCAAAGCAGAAATTCAGCCAGGAACCTAAGTGTAATAATGTTCATTTTAGCTAAAATGTATCATGTGAACACAGCCTAGCTAGAACTTACTTAATAGTAGGGTCAGTGAGGCAGCTTAAAATGCCACATACTCAATTGAAAGAAATTGAACTAGTTTGCACTTTTTCTTTGGCAAAGTTCAAATGTGCTGCAAGGATTTTTTGTAAATAGTATGAATACCATATAAGTTTTAAAAAAGGTCTTCAAGAAACAACATGAGTAGCCACATATCTCTGGGATTGTAACTGTGTTATATTGATGAGTTAATTCAAATCATGTAACAAGCTAGTCATTTGCTAGAACATGTTATGATGTGATTCAACATCATACAACTTGTTCTCACATTCAGCCTCATGGAAGATATAAGCCAGAACAGTGTAATATGTTGCAGTAAGGCTCCTATGTCATATATGTCTGTAAACTCCATTTTTAAAAAAAATCAATTTAACACAATAAGGGTGGAGTTTTATAGGGGTCTAAGTATGGGCAATGGCACAAGTTTTCACAGAATCATACAATAAATCTGGCAAAGCTTAATTATCTAACATCAGGAGCAATTTACTATATCTCTTCTGCATTTGCTGAGCAGCACATTACCATTAAGGGGGATTCTTGCCATTTGAATACCTTATTAATGCAATAACTCACCTCAAAGATTCAGCTTCCTTTCTTAGCAAACACACTGAATAAGTTGACATTGAGGATTATTGACATAAAAGTCTGAGCTGTAGGTTTGATAGCCAGACATTTCATTACTTGGCTAGGCAACATCATCAACTGCAACCTCCAAGTAAAGCAAAGCTGTTGTCTCCTACTTTCCTTTTATATGTTTATCCTGGATGGGGGTTCCTGGGGTTTGTGGTGATGTCATTTCCTGTTCATTTTCTGAGGGGTTAATAGATGGTATCTAGATCTATGTGTTTGTTTATGGCGTTGTGGTTGGAGTGCCAGGCCTCTAGGAATTCTCTGGCAACGCCATAAACAAACACATAGATCTAGATACCATCTATCAACCCCTCAGAAAATGAACAGGAAATGACATCACCACAAACCCCAGGAACCCCCATCCAGGACAAACATATAAAAGGAAAGCAGGAGACAACAGCTTTGCTTCACTTGGAGGTTGCCACTAATGATGTTACTTAGCCAGGTAATGAAATGTCTGGATATTGAACCTACAGCTCACCCTGCACCCTGCACCCTGCACCCTGCACCCTGCACCCTGCACCCTGCACCCTGCACCCTGCACCCTGCACCCTGCACCCTGCACCCTGCACCCTGGTCAGACAGCACTTCACAACTTCAGCTCTTTGCTAGCTGTGAGGAGCCTCCATGTTGCTCAGCTCCAAACAGATTCTCAGGGCACAATACATGGGCACCAGCCACACCACCTTGAGCCCTTGAACATTGGTTACCAATATTTGCAAACCCCTATAGCACCTCTCCGATTTACTACCAGGCTGCTTAGGAAGGACAATCTTGCATTGCTAGGTGCACTAGCAACTGCCACTCAAAGGCTATTACGAGGATACTTTTTGCAGCAGGTACAGTCACCCAGCTCATGAATTGAACCAGGCTAAATCTCAGGACTGCTCAGCTGTTGTCTTAGTACTTGGTCACTAAGTGTCTACCTGTTGCTTGCAGCATCATGCTTTCTCATGCCATGCCATGCCTGCCAATGTCAATTGACAGAGTCACACAACCAGGTAGTTTGTGTTGCTGGTAACAATCTTCAGTCTCGGGGGCACATATCATACTGGACAGCAGTGTGCTACGTCAGTCTCATTCCATGCAACATGTGCCAGAAGGTTACATGGCAAACACACTGCATGTACAGCAAGCAGGGAGCCATGAGAAAGTACACAACAAAAGTCCATGGAGGCATTTATCAATTAGG
Organism: Hemiscyllium ocellatum; assembly: GCF_020745735.1. NCBI lineage: Eukaryota > Metazoa > Chordata > Chondrichthyes > Orectolobiformes > Hemiscylliidae > Hemiscyllium > Hemiscyllium ocellatum. Next base: position 72,719,898 of record NC_083410.1, read on the forward strand.
GACTCCTCAGAATGTCATGATCAGTCTCAGATATCGGTCAGAGGATTGGCCACTGTCAAGGGTCTAATTGGTGTGTTCACAACCAGGAAATCTGTGCCTCTGACAATGGGGCCACAGTCAATCCTGTGGTTCCATTGTGGCCATTCTGAAGTTGTAGGAGTAATGCAGTTGAGGAGATATCCCGTTGAGGGTCTGTATACCCTTGTCCGAGACTGTTTCAGTTAGGTTGTTCAAGGAATGGGACATGGTCACTACAATGGTTTATCCACAGAAACTAAGGGGAAACATGTGGGAGGAGATCCATGCAGCAGAAAGGAGACTTAGAAACCTATTCATTGGGAATGGGGGTTACAGGCTTTGGGGAGTAGGGATGACAATTGTGAAGAGGAGCAACTATATATGTAGAGAAAGATACAATAAAACATGTTTGGGAATGGTAGTAAGAAATTCCACCATAGTCAGGAACAACCTGGTTTCATGGGGTCAGTGTATGATCAAACCTGGCATGGCCTTCATATGCCAGGAACTGGTGGGAAAAGTTTTATGGTTCAGACTCTTGTAGATGGGTTGAGTAGGGTTCTGGAAAAGGTGTGAAGACAATGGAATTCACCTGAATGGTGACCAGGAAGCAATCTGGATGTCCAGAGTCTCATCAATCTGTAGGGAGGAGGGACTAGGGGGAGGGCGATGGAGGTGGGATAGGTGGAAGGAGGTCAAGTGAGGGTGATAGGCCGAGTGGGGTGGGGGCGGAGAGGTCAGGAAGAGGATTGCAGGTTAGGAGGCGGTGCTGAGTTGAGGGAACCGACTGAGACAAGGTGGGGGGAGGGGAAATGAGGAAGCTGGAAAATCTGAATTCATACCTTGTGGTTGGAGGGTTCCCAGGCGGAAGATGAGGCGCTCCTCCTCCAGCCGTCGTGTAGTTGTGTTCTGCGGTGGAGGAGTCCAAGGACCTGCATGTCCTCGGTGGAGTGGGAGGGGGAGTTAAAGTGTTGAGCCACGGGGTGATTGGGTTGGTTCGGGCGGCCCAGAGGTGTTCTCTGAAGCGTTCCGCAAGTAAGCGGCCTGTCTCACCAATAGGAGGAGCGCCTCATCTTCCGCCTGGGAACCCTCCAACCACAAGGTATGAATTCAGATTTCTCCAGCTTCCTCATTTCCCCTCCCCCCACCTTGTCTCAGTCGGTTCCCTCAACTCAGCACCGCCCTCCTAACCTGCAATCCTCTTCCTGACCTCTCCGCCCCCACCCCACTCGGCCTATCACCCTCACCTTGACCTCCTTCCACCTATCCCACCTCCATCGCCCCTCCCAGTCCCTCCTCCCTACCTTTTATCTCAGCCTGCTTGGCTCTCTCTCTCTTATTCCTGATGAAGGGCTTATGCTCGAAACGTCGAATTCTCTATTCCTGAGATGCTGCCTAACCTGCTGTGCTTTGACCACAACACATTTGCAGCTGTGATCTCCAGCATCTGCAGACCTCATTTTTTACTCTCATCAATCTGTAGAGGTTGAGGCTGGAAGCCATTTGCCAAAGATCACTCAGTCACCTCCATTATGTTGGAACTCAAAAGTACATAATGTGACTACACCCAGAGTTGGCAGGGTAAGAGTCTCTATCTGTGATGGACAGGGCTGCAAGACTCACTGATTCAAGTTTTAAAGGAAAACAACATTACGGATTCATAAACTGTTCAGTACACAGCTGTGATGGAAGAGGATAGACTGGATCTAAATTTGAAGTTCTGAATTGGAGGAAGACAAATTGTGATGGTATTAGGCAAGAACTTTCAGAAATTAATTGGTTTTAGATGTTTGCAGGTAAAGGGATGGCTGGAAAATTGGAAGCCTTCAAAAATGGGATAACAGGAGTGCAGAGACAGTATATTCCTGTGAGGGTGAAAGGAATGGCTAGTATGTGTCGGGAATGCTGGATAACTAGAGAAATTGAGGGCTTGGTTAAGAAAAAGAAGGAAGCATATGTCAGGTCTGGACAACAGAGATCGAGTGAATCCTCAGAAGAGTATAAAGGCAGGAGGAGTATACTTAAGCTGGAAATCAGGAGGGCAAGAAGGAATACACGAGATAGCTTTGGCAAATATGGTTAAGGAGAATTCAAAGGGATTCTATAAATGCATTAAGGACAAAAGGGTGATGATGAAGAGAATATGCCCCCTCAAAGATCAGCAAGGCGGCCTATGTGTGGAACCACAGGAGATGGAGGAGATACGAAATGAGTATTTTGCATCTGTGTTTACTAGGGAGAAGGACATGGAAGATATAGAATGTGGGGAAATACATGGTGACATCGTGAAAAGCATCCATATTACAGAGGAGGAGGATGCATAAAGGTGGATAATCCCCAGGACCTGATTAGGTATACCCTAGAACTCTGTGGGAAGCTAGGGAAGTGATGGCTGTGCCTCTTGCTGAGATATTTGTATCATCACTAGTCACAGGAGAGGTGTCGGGAGATTGAAGGTTGGCTAATGTGGTGGTATTTAAGAAAGGTGGTAGGAAAAGCCAGGGAACTAGACAAGTGAGTACGACATTGGTGGTGGGCAAGATGTTGGAGGGACAGGATGTACATGCATTTGAAAAGGTAAGGACTGATTAGGGATAGTCAACATGGCTTTGTGCATGGGAAATCATGCATCATGAATTTGATTGAGTTATTTGAAGAAATAGCAAAGAGAATCGATGAGGACGGAGCATTGGACGTGATCTGTATAGACCTCAGTAAGGTGTTTGACAAGGTTCCCCATGGTATACTGGTTAACAAGGTTAGATCTCATGGAATATAGGGAGAACTAGACATTTGGATACGGAACTGGCTCAAAGATAGAAGACATCGGGTGGTGGTGGAGGGTTGTTTTTCAGACTGGAGGCCTGTGACCAGTGGAGTGCCTCAAGGGTCCACTACTTTTCGTCATTTTAAATTGGAGGTGTAGTGGACAGCAAAGAATGCTACCTTAGATTACAACGGGATCTTGATCAGATGGGCTGAGGAATGGCAGGTGGAGTTCAATTCAGATAAATATGAGGTTATGCATTTTGGAAAGGCAAATCAGAGCAGGACTTATATGCTTAATCAAAACGACCTGGGGAGTGTTGCTGAACAAAGAGACATTGGAGTGCAGGTTCATAGTTCCTTGAAAGTAGAGTCGGAGGTTGATAGGATTGTGAAGAAGGCACAATGCTTTCCTTTATTGGTCAGAGCATTGAGTATAGCAGTTGGGAGGTTATGTTGTGGCTACACAGGGCATTGGTTAAGCCACTTTTGCAATATTGTGTGCAATTCTGATCTCCCTCCTATCAGAAGGAAGTTGTAAAACTTAGAAGGGTTCAGAAAAGATTTACAAGGATGTTGCTAGGGTTGCAGGATTTGAGCTATAGGGAGAGGCTGAATAAGCTGGGGCTGTTTTCCCTGGAGCATCTGAAGCTGAGGGGTGACCTTACAGATGTTTATAAGATCATAAGAGGCATGAATGGGATAAATAGACAAGGTCTTTTCTCTGGGGTGGGCGAATCCAGAACAAGAGGGCATAGGTTTAGGGTGAGTGGGGGATAATTTAAAAGGGAGCTAGGAGCAACCTTTTCATGCAGAGGGTGGTGCATGTATGGAATGAACTGCCAGAAGAGGCTGGTACAATTACAGCATTTAAAAGGCATCTGGATGGGTATAAAGGAAGGGTTTAGAGGGATATCGGTCAAATGCTAACAAATGGGATTAGATTAGGACATCTGGTCATTTTGGACGAGTTTGACCGAAGGGTCTGTTTCCATGCTTTACATCTCTATGTCTCTATGACCCGAAGGGTTCCAATCCTTGGTGATCTAATGCATCGGCTCCCTGTGTGTCTGCCTCCTCAGCAAGATATCACTGATCCCTTTCATACCAACACATTTGGGCTCAAAGGCCAGGGAAAGAATAGGAATGTTTTAGGACAAGGATTAGTGGTGTCAGCAGGACCCATAGACTTACATAGTCCTTAAACTAAAGTAATGAGGAGCAGGTGCTGGAAACCTGAAGTGAAAATAGAAATTGCTGGAGAATCTCAGCAGTCGGATGGCATCTGTGGAGAAAAGGCAGAGATAATGTTTCGATCACTGAACTCAAAACATTAACTCTGATTTCTCTTCACAGATGCTGTCAAACCTGTTGAGTTTCACCAGCAATTTATTTCTTATATAGACTTTGTTCCTCTATTTTCCACAAGTGGCAATTGGCTCTCAACACGGATGTTGATTCATGGCACTCCTGTATGGAGAAGAAATTTGGTATCATGCCTACACAGTTATTTCTAAACTTCAGAGAGTCAAACAAATAGATGCAGTACAAAAACAATCAAATGTACACTCACATGCAGCTTTATATACAGTGCAATGTCATCTGTGCCATCAAAGTGCCCTCAATAGATTTTTTTCTTTCTTCCTCTTTCAATACACTTCATGCAGTCCCACCTGGGATGGAAGGAGCCTGTTCAGCTGTGAAGCCATCGACCCTGAAAGCTTGGTCAGGCAACTCCAGAGACATTAGTTTCTGTATAACCCTGGCATGCTGATGGTCTCCTTTTAAGACGCAAGTGCACGCGTTTGAGCTTCCAAAAGTTAGAGGTTGGGTAGACAGGTTAGAGGTGGGGGACCCAACAACTCTGGAGCATTCTGAGTGGAAAGTGCAAAGGGCCTATCTGTGGTTTCATCTCTGCTAGGTGCCTCTGGCATTGCCCTGTCTCCTTGTGAGGAAGGGACACCTGAAGTGTGCCATGTTGCCTGTCCCTAGGCCACCATGCCTTGGATCCTGAAGACCAATGGCTGAGGCAAGAGTGTCTCCTGTCTACATCCAACCCGTCCATCATAGAAGCCTCCAGACAATTGCATGCTGGGATAGCTGAGTTCATGCAGAATCTGAGCAAAGAGAACCATTAGGTTCCATTTACATGTGTAACTGCTCCTATTCCTCCCCATGCATGTGGATGAAGTTCCCGATTTCCGACACCTATGGGTCCTCTCTTGCCTGGGGCTGAGCAGTATGGGACATTCCTTCCATGGCCAATTGTTGAGCTGAGTCAGTGAGGTCTGCACTACACTTTCTAATGCTAACATTCCCCACCAAGGAGTCAGTATCTGAGCTAAAGAGGTGCAGGAGGTAGCCTTGTCGACACGTCCTCTGAGGCCTTGGTACTCTTGTCCTCAGAGTTCAGGGAGAAGGCTTCTCGTGGAGTAGCTCATTGTTTCAACAAGGCTATGGACATCATGCCTGTACCTGCAAGACAAAAAAAAAGCATGCGTTTGACCAGTGGCTAGAAGTGGTTTGCAATGAAAGACCCTGACAATGAGGTTAATGGGAGAGTTGCAGTAGAATGAAGAATGGTTGATGGACATGAATATCTCAGCAATCATCGCAGGAGCAATCATGGTCCTCTTCTTCTTAAAGAGGGAGGGCTTTCTCATCACAGAAGCTTAGAAATTTGTTGGACACACCTCCACCTGTACAGTCCATCTCTGATCTATTGTAGGCTATTTTCTTCCAGTATTGACAGAAAGGGAGTAAGGAAATAAACTGCAAATGGGGGTCATGGTTGTTTATGCTGGTGTAGGTGGTAGGAACATGGTGAAGTGATCCAAGGTAGTGAGTAGATAGCACAGTGGCCACGCGGGATTGGTGATATGGAAGGTTGGAGTGGTGAGAGTCAGTGAGGGAAGATATTCAGCCTGGAGCCCAGTTACAAGTGGAGTTCCGCAGGGATCAGTTCTGGGTCCTCTGCTGTTTGTAATTTTTATTAATGACTTGGATGAGGGAGTCGAAGGGTGGGTCAGTAAATTTGCAGATGATACGAAGATTGGTGGAGTTATGGACAGTGAGGAGGGCTGTTGTCGGCTGCAAAGGGACTTAGATATGATGCAGAGCTGGGCTGAGGAGTGGCAGATGGAGTTCAACCCTGCCAAGTGTGAGGTTGTCCATTTTGGAAGAACAAATAAGAATGCGGAATACAGGGTTAATGGTAGGGTTCTTAGTCAGGTGGAGGAACAGAGGGATCTTGGGATTTATGTACATAGATCTTTGAAAGTTGCCACTCAGGTGGATAGAGCTTGTAAGAAGGCCTATGATGTATTAGCGTTCATTAGCAGAGGGATTGAATTCAAGAGTTGTGAAGTGATGTTGCAGCTGTACAGGACTTTGGTTAGGCCACATTTGGAGTACTGTGTGCAGTTCTGGTCGCCTCACTTTAGGAAAGATGTGGAAGCTTCGGAGAGGGTGCAGAGAAGATTTACCAGGATGTTGCCTGGAATGGAGAATAGGTCGTACGAGGATAGGTTGAGAGTTCTCGGCCTCTTCTCATTGGAACGGCGAAGGATGAGGGGTGACTTGATAGAGGTTTATAAGATGATCAGAGGAATAGATAGACAGTCAGAAACTTTTTCCCCGGGTACAACAGAGTGTTACAAGGGGACATAAATTTAAGGTGAAGGGTGGAAGGTATAGGGGAGATGTCAGGGGTGGGTTCTTTACCCAGAGAGTGGTGGGGGCATGGAATGCGCTGCCCGTGGGAGTGGTAGAGTCAGAATCATTGGCGACCTTTAAGCGGCAATTGGATAGATACATGGATGGGTGCTTAATCTAGGATAGATGTTCGGCACAACATCGTGGGCCGAAGGGCCTGATCTGTGCTGTATTGTTCTATGTTCTATGTTCTATATGTGCAATAATAATAGTGATAATGCATGAATCTTTGTAGGAGGTGGATGATGTATGCATGCAATTTCATGCAATATCACTATCTATAGCAGTGATGGAGTCATAGAGTCATAGAGTTGTACAGCATGGAAACAGACCCTTCAGTCCAACCTGTCCACGCCGACCAGATATCCCAACCCAATCTAGTCCCACCTGCCAGCACCCGGCCCATATCCCTCCAAACCCTTCCTATTCATACACCCATCCAAATGCCTCTTAAATGTTGCAATTGGACCAGCCTCCACCACTTCCTCTGGCAGCTCACTCCATACACATACCATCCTCTACATGAAAAAGTTGCCCCTTAGGTCTCTTTTATATCTTTCACCTCTCACCCTAAACCTATGCCCTCTAGTTCTGGACTCCCGACCCCAGGGAAAAGACTTTGTCTATTTATCCTATCCACACCCCTCATAATTTTGTAAACCTCTATAAGGTCATCCCTCAGCCTCCGACGCTCCAGGGAAAACAGCCCCAGCCTCTTCAGCCTCTCCCTATAGCTAAAATCCTCCAACCCTGGCAACATCCTTGTAAATCTTTTCTGAACCCGTTAAAGTTTCACAACATCTTTCCGATAGGAAGGAGACCAGAATTGCATGCAATATTCCAACAGTGGCCTAACCAATGTCCTGTACAGCCGCAACATGACCCCGCAACTCCTGTACTCAATACTCTAACCAATAAAGGAAAGCACATCAAACACCTTCTTCACTATCCTAACTACCTGCGATTCCACTTTCAAGAAGCAATGAACCTACACTCCAAGGTCTCTTTGTTCAGCAACACTCCCCAGGACCTTACCCAGACTTGGGCTGACAAGTGACAAGTAACATTCGTGCCAAGCAAACATTGGGCAACGGTAATCTCCAACAAAGAATCTAACCATTACCTCTTGGCATTCAACGGCATCACCACGTTGAATCCCCCGGAATCAAAGGTCAGAGTCTGTCGGTACCCATGAGGATGGCCTCAACTGGGATCTTGGGTTCATGTCGCACTACAGTGACCCAGCTACACTATATACTCTCTCTCTCTCACGCGCACACACACTCACTAGGACCTTACCATTAAGTTCTGCTAAGATTTGCTTTCCCAAAATTCAGCACCTCGCATTTGTCTGAGTTAAACTCCATCTGCCACTTCTCAATCCATTGGCCCATCTGGACCAGATCCTGTTGTAATCTGAGGTAACCCTCTTCGTTGTCCATTACACCTCCAATTTTGGTGTAATCTGCAAACTTACTAACTGTACCTCTCATGCTCGGATCCAAATCATTTATGTAAATGACAAAAAGTAGAAGGCCCAGCACCGATCCTTGTGGCATTCCACTGGCCACAGGTCTCCAGTCTGAAAAACAACCCTCCACCACCACCCTCTGTCTTCTACCTTTGAGCCAGTTCTGTATCCAAATGGTTACTTCTCCCTGTATTCCATGAGATCTAACCTTGCTAATCAGTCTCCCATGGGGAACCTTGTCGAATGCCTTACTGAAGTCCATATAGATCAGATCTACTGCTCTGCCCTCATCAATCTTCTTTGTTACTTCTTCAAAAAACTCAATCAAGTTTGTGAGACATGATTTCCTACGCACAAAGTCATGTTGACTATCCCTAATCAGTCCTTGCCTTTCCAATTATGGGCAGCACGGTGGCACAGTGGTTGGCACTGCTGCCTCACAGCGCCTGAGACCCGGGTTCAATTCCCGACTCAGGCGACTGACTGTGTGGAGTTTGCACGTTCTCCCTGTGTCTGCGTGGGTTTCCTCCGGTGCTCCGGTTTCCTCCCACAGTCCAAAGATGTGCGGGTCAGGTGAATTGGCCATGCTAAATTGCCCGTAGTGTTAGGTAAGGGGTAAATGTAGGGGTATGGGTGGGTTGTGCTTCGGCGGGTCGGTGTGGACTTGTTGGGCCGAAGGGCCTGTTTCCACACTGTAAGTAATCTAATCTAATCTAATCAAACACTTGTACATCCTGTCCCTCAGGATTCCCTAGTTACCCTGTTGTCCTTAATGTATTTGTAAGAACTCTTTGGATTCTCCTCAATTCAATTTGGCAAAACTATCTCATGTCCCCTTTTTGCCCTCCTAATTTCCCTCTTAAGTATACTCCTACTTTCTTTATACTCTTCTAAGGATTCACTCGATCTATCCTGTCTATACCTGACATATGCTTCCTTCTTTTTCTGAACCAAACCTTCAAGTTATTATGGGCCCCAGCTATGCCTGCCTCTTCGTAGGATATGTGGAAAACAGTCCATCTTCCGCAACTACACTGGCACCACCCCCCACCTTTTCCTCCGCTACATCGATGACTGTATCGGCGCTGCCTCGTGCTCCCACGAGGAGGTTGAACAGTTCATCAACTTTACTAACACCTTCCATCCTGACCTGAAATTCACCTGGACTGTCTCAGACTCCTCCCTCCCTTTCCTAGACCTTTCCATTTCTATCTCAGGCGACCGACTCAACACAGACATCTATTATAAACCGACTGACTCCCACAGCTACCTGGACTACACCTCCTCCCACCCTGCCCCCTGTAAAAACGCCATCCCATATTCCCAATTCCTTCGTCTCCGTCGCATCTGCTCCCAGGAGGACCAATTCCAACACCGCACAGCCCAGGTGGCCTCCTTCTTCAAGGACCGCAGATTCCCCCCAGACGTGATCGACGATGCCCTCCACCGCATCTCCTCCACTTCCCGCTCCTCCGCCCTTGAGACCCGCTCCTCCAACCGCCACCAAGACAGAACCCCACTGGTTCTCACCTACCACCCCACCAACCTCCGCATACAACGTATCATCCGCCGCCATTTCCGCCCCCACCAAACGGACCCCACCACCAAGGATATATTTCCCTCCCCTCCCCGATCAGCGTTCCGCAAGGACCACTCCCTTCGTGACTCCCTCGTCAGATCCACACCCCCCACCAACCCAACCTCCACCCCCGCACCATCCCCTGCAACCGCAGGAAATGTAAAACTTGCGCCCACACCTCCACACTCACTTCCCTCCAAGGCCCCAAGGGATCCTTCCATATCCGCCCCAAGTTCACCTGTACCTCCACACACATCATCTATTGCATCCGCTGCACCCGATGTGGCCTCCTCTATATTGGGGAGACGGGCCGCTTACTTGCTGAACGCTTCAGAGAACACCTCCGGGCCGCCCGAACCAACCAACCCAATCACCCCGTGGCTCAACACTTTAACTCTCCCTCCCACTCTGCCGAGGACATGCAGGTCCTTGGACTCCTCCACCGGCAGAACACAACTACACGACGGCTGGAGGAGGAGCGCCTCATCTTCCGCCTGGGAACCCTCCAACCACAAGGTATGAATTCAGATTTCTCCAGTTTCCTCATCTCCCCTCCCCCCACCTTGTCTCAGTCGGTTTCCTCTAACTCAGCACCGCCCTCCTAATCTGCAATCCTCTTCCTGACCTCTCCGCCCCCACCCCACTCCGGCCTATCACCCTCACCTTGACCTCCTTCCACCTATCCCACCTCCATCGCCCCTCCCCCTAGTCCCTCCTCCCTACCTTTTATCTTAGCCTGCTTGGCTCTCTCTCTCTTATTCCTGATGAAGGGCTTATGCTCGAAACGTCGAATTCTTTATTCCTGAGATGCTGCCTGGCCTGCTGTGCTTTGACCAGCAACACATTTGCAGCTTCAAGTTATTTAGTCATCCACCATTCCCTATACCTACCAGCCTTCCCTTTCACCCTGACAGGAATATACTTTCTCTGGATTCTTGTTATCTCATTTCCGAAGGCTTCCCATTTTTCAGCCATCCCTTTACCTGCGAACATCTGCCTCCAATCAGCTTTCGAAATACCATCAAAATTGGCCTTTCTCCAATTCAGAACTTCAACTTTTAGATCTGGTCTATTCTTTTCCATCATGATTTTAAAACGAATAGAATTATGGTCACTGGCCCCAAAGTGCTCCCCCACTGACACCTCAGTCATCTGCCCTGACTTATTTCCCAAGAGTAGGTCAAGTTTTGTATCTTTTCTAGTAGGTACATCCACATACTGAATCAGAAAATTGTCTTGTATGCACTTAAGAAATTCCTCTCCATCTAAACTTTTAACACTATGGCAGTCCCAGTTGATGTTAAGAAAGTTAAAAATCCCCTACCATAACTACCCTATTTTTCTTAGCTGAGATCTTCTTACAAGTTTGTTTCTCAATTTCCCTCTGACTATTTGGGGGTCTATAATACAATCCCAATAAGGTGATCATCCCTTTCTTATTTCTCAGTTCCACCCAAATAACTTCCCCGATGTATTTCCAGGCATATCCTCCCTCAGCACAGCTGTAATGCTATCCCTTATCAAAAATGCCACTTCCCCTCCTCTCTTGCCTCCCTTCCTGTAGCATTTGTATCCTGGAACATTAAGCTGCCAGTCCTGCCCATCCCTGATCCATGTTTCTGTAATTGCTATGATATCCCAATCCCATGTTCCTAACCATGCCCTGAGTTCATCTGCCTTCCCTGTTAGGCCCCTTGCATTGAAATAAATACAGTTTAATTTATTAGTCCTACCTTGTCCCTGCCTGCCCTGACTGTTGACTCACTTCTGTTCTCAACTGTACCAGTCTCAGATTGATCTGTTTCCTCACTATCTCCCTGGGTCCCATTTCACCCCCCCCCCCCCCCCCCCCCCCCCCACCCACCTTACTAGTTTAAATCCTCCCAAGCAGGTTTAGCAAATTTCCCTGCGAGTATATTATTCCCCTTCCAATTTAGGTGCAATCCGTACTTCTTGTACAGGTCACTTCTACCCCAAAAGAGATTCAAATGATCCAGAAGTGTGAATCCTTCTCCCATACACCAGCTCCTTTGCCATGCATTCATCTGCTCTATCCTCCTATTCCTGCCCTCACTATATCATAGCACTGGGAGTAATCCAGATATTACTACCCTTGAGGACCTCCTTTTTAAATTTCCGTCTAACTCTCTGTAATCTCCTGTCAGAATCTCAAACTTTTCCCTTCCTATATCATTGGTTCCAATGTTGCCAATGACCTCTTGCTGGCCCCTCTCCCCTGTGAGAACATTCTGCACCCTCTCTATGTAGCACCAGGGAAACAACACACCATTCTGCTTTTTCTCTGCTGGCCACAGAAACGTCTGTCTGTACGTCTGACTACAGAATCCCCTATAAAAGTTTGATCTCTTGGAAGCTGACGTACCCCTCGTTGCATTAGAGCCAGTCTCAGTACCAGAAACTTGGCTGTTCTTGCTACGTTCCCCTGAGAACCCATCACCCCCTTCATTTTCCAAAACAGCATACCTGTTTGAAATGGATACATCCACAAAAGACTCCTGCCCTAGGTGCCAACCTCTCTCACCCTTCCTGGAGTAAACCCATCTATGTGACTATATCTGAGACTTTCCCCCCTTCCTATAACTGCCATCCATCACATACTGTTGCTGTTTCAAATTCCTCATTGCTTCTATCTGTCTCTCCAATCGATCCACTCGATCTGATAAGATTCACATCCAACAGCATTTATGGCAGATATAATCCACAGTAACCCTTAAATTCTCTTTAGACTCCCACATCTGACAAGAAGTACACATCACTGCAAAGGCCATTTTTGCTCCTTCATAATCTACAGACCCAGAAAATAACACTGTCTTATTCCTCTACAAACACTGCCCCAGGTTAAATTAAGAGCAATGCCTTATATTTTAAGTTTAATCCAGAGACTTATCTCCAACATATAATCAAGAAAGAACCCACTGTACTCAATAATACAGCCTTTCTCTTGGACAGACTTAAAACAACAATTAACTTATCTGATTCTGTGTTGTGAACTTCGTCCAAATCGGTTCCTCCAAGATTAGTTGTGAAATTCACTGTTTGTTAATTTTCCAGATGCATTCCGACGTCCAGCGACACATGAATTCAAAAACAGCAAAGGCAGTAAATGTGCAGGTTCTCTCTCTCTTTCTCTCTCTCTCTCTCTCTCTCTCTCACTCATCACCCCCCCCCCCCCCCGCACTGTCCTCACCATGTGCTTCCTTTGTCTGCTCTTCTTCCTTTTAAAACTGCTGTTGTTTTGACTTTTTTTTCCCAAAGTTCCAAAACAATGCAACAGCATATAAAATGGTAATTGCTGCTCCTGGAATTCGAGGAAATCACCTCCAGCACCTAAAATACCTCAAAAAAAGGAGCAGCTCTTAAACCCAGAAATTTTTCCCGTCTTCTATCTTGGTTTACCCAGAATCCAGAGCCAATAGAGTGAATATGAGGTACCAGAGAGAAGGTGGTGGCACTTATCCCAATGAAACAGAAAGTTGTTGACCTTCTTGCGACATGACTGAACTGTGACACCACTCCTCCCCACCATGGAGATTGCACTGGCCTTGGACTATGCTGAAAGGTCGAGTGACATGGCCTTCTTTATTAATCTCCAGGAAGAAGAGACTGTGGCAATCTCCTGGCCAGGCGTGGTGGTCTCTTAGCCAGTGTGGCGGTTTTCAACCTGCATGGTCTCAGTGTGGACTTCCAGCCTCAAGGCAATTCCACAGCAATTCCTCCCAACCTTGAGAGCCTCGAAAGCCTGGAGTCAAGGCCTGCCGTGGACTGAAGAGAGGGCGTTAGCATGGACTGGATTGTGTTCCAAACATTTTATTTCTCCATTTTCTAATTTATTCCTACGATTTGTAATGCTGGACTTTTATTTCTTTACTTTTCTACTTTTTCCTAAGAACTTGTACTGAATAATCTGTACCTAGGTACAGATGGCCTATAAGTGGAGACTTATAAATTTTTAACTGTACTTGCTTGAGTAAATTTGACAATAAAGCTAATTCAGTTCAATTCTTTCAGATACGCTTAGCAAAGTAGGCCATTTTACTTCACATCCATTTCACTGACAGAGACTGAACAGAGATTATGAAGAGAAAGGAAAATTATCTGTCATATAACCTGATGATAAATCCTTGGAACATGTTCTTGGCCTCCACCTCATGATAGAAATATTTGATATGCAATTCAACACCTAAATGAAACAGCAACAATCTGATTTAAAGTCTGTTTTAAAAATGTACTTCAGATCAGAGATTATACACCATTGAAACCAATTCTCAATAGGACAATAAATACGTTGAGAACACTGTTTCACTGATGATTTATTAATCTATGTGAATAAAGTAGTGATTCAGAAAATACTAAGATATAACATACTACAATGCGCCACAGTGGCTCAGTGGTTAGCACTGTTGTCTCATGGTGCCAGGGACCCAGGTTTCATTCCACGCTTGAGTTATTGTCAGTGTGGACTTGGCATATTATAACTGTGTCTGTATGGGTTTCCTCTAAGTGTTCTGATATCGTCCCTCAGTCCAAAGATGTGTAGGTTAGGTGGATTGTCCATGCTAAATTGCCCCTCATTGTCTAGGGATGTGCAAACCAGGTAGACAAGCGATGGGATTGATTGGGGTGCTGGGTCTGGGGATGATCTTCTGTGAGTCAGTGCAGACTTCATAGTCTGAATGACCTCTTTCTGCATTGTAGGGGTTCTGATTTTCTACAATGATTGAACCGGTACCAAAATGTCAAGTCAGGATAAAGATATTTCATTTGGCGGCCAGATCTCTACAAATCATTCTGTATGATATCAGCATTAACACTTGTGCTGTTTATTATCAGGAGACTAAAGAAATATTGGTGTCATCTTTGTTCCCATGCAACTGTTGTAATATTTTCAGATGTATTTTTTCTGAAGAAGAACTGTGATATTCAACAGGTAGTTTTGAGCAATTGTTCAGCTTCACTTCAGAACGGTCTAGCCATGTGAAATCCTCATAGGAAAAAGTTTTATATCTCTACACTCTCACGTACACTCATGCAACAAGTACAAGCTAATGATTTAGAAAAATTGAGAGAAAGGGAATAACTATCAATATTATCGAAGCCAGTTGTGAAAACATGACAAATGTGACAAATTGTACAATGGCATGTAACTTGCCATTTCTCCAGCTAGGAAAATTAGTTTGGATTGAAGACTAAGCTGATGTGGACAAATGGTTCAACAAGCATCACGTCTGCAATCTGACCTTCATCCAAACAGAGTATGGTACAGTACGATAAAAAATACAAGCATTGGTTGCCATATGTAAGCATCTGTCTATTCCATGAAAACAGTCATCTACCTAATCTAAGCTGCCATGAATGTTGCATTCATCCATCACATAGTGGAATGGAGTTTCAAATTCATTTCCTGCCCAGCAGAGTCTGAGGAACCACCTGCAGAGTTCAAATCCCCAATTCCCTATAAAGCAGGAGAGGGTTCATTCGGGTAGTTTCATGAATTCACCTCAGCAGTTGTCTACATCGGTAGAAGGGAGGAAAGAAGTAAACAAGATTATGTACTGCAATGCACCAGAATTTCAAATTGTGGTTTGTTTGATCATCATCACAAAGAAATAGGAATTAGTCTGAGGGGAGAAATGGAGTGTAACATGTTATTTGGATATTGGATTATTAAGTATTAATTAGGAGTAGGTATAGGCCATTCAGACCCTTTATTTCCAGATAAAGGCCTTATACCTGAAACATCGATTTTCCTGCTCCTCGGATGCTGTGCTTTTCCAGCATGACACTCTTGACTCTAATCTCCCGCATCTGCAGTCCTCACTTTCACCCATTTACACCCTTTAGCCTGCTCTGCCATTCAATCAGATCATTCTTTCAGCATTCATCCTCTCAAATCGCCTCAGGTTCTTGAATATTTTAATAATAGCACCTCTCAATCTTCTAAATCCCAATGGATAAAACCTCAACTTAACAATCCTTTTCTTAGTGGAAAACCTCTCATCCCAGGAATCAGGTGACTAACCTTCTCTGAGCATTTTCTGTTGTAATGATGATCTTTCTTGAAAAAGGAGACCAAAACTTACCACAATTGTCTAGATGGGATCCCACGAAAGCCTCGTTCAATTGTAGCAAAACATGCCTACATTTTATATTCCATTTCCCTTTCAATAAGAGATAATTCCATTTGCTTTCCTAACGACATGCTGAATGTATGAAGTAGCTTTTAGTGAATTATGTTCCAGGACACCCAGCTTTGGATGACCCCAGAGGTGGTTATCCTCTCAAGATTTAAATAATATGTTGCTTTTCTATTTTTCCCACTAAAGAGGCCAACTTCACATTTTCCCTCATTGCACTCCAACTACCAATGTTCTTAACTAGTCACTTAATCTTCAAGGGCATTTTGGAAAATTAAAATCAGTACATCTATCTCAGCAACCATTTATTTTAAAGTCCATCAGGTCTGAGGACTTGTCAACTTTTAGTTCTAGTACTTTTCTCAGTACCTTTTCGCCAGTGATGTATTTGTTTTAAGTCCCTTCATCCCCATCACTTCATCATAAAATGGTTACAGCACAGAATGAGGTCATGTAGCCCTTTCGTCCATACCAGCTATAACCCCCTTTTCCCTACAGTGTAGCATGTTTTTATGTTTAAATAATTATCCAATACTCTTGAAAAACATTCTTTAATCTGCCTCCAAAAATTCTCACATATATTCCAGATCTCTACCAATCACTGTGGAAAAACGATTTTCCTCCTGTTGTCATTGACTTCTTTCACCTTCACAAGATGTCCTCCATTTTTGACCCTTCTACCAATAGGAACAATGTCTCCCTATTTACTCTTTCCAGACTTGTAATTGAAATAACTCCACAGAGGCCGGTATCCTGACACCAAGTCACCCTTTATTAACGTGTGGAGGGTCCTTGACACTCATTTAGCTCTCTCACAGCCAACTTTCAGAGTAAGCAGGATGTCTGACACTCTTGTTCTTATCTGTAGCCAGAGCTCCCTGATTGGACCAGATTAACAGACCAAATCAGAGAATCCATAATCAATGAGATCCATCTGGCTGGCTTCATTATGATTACTATTTCCTTCCCCGTCTGAGTCCAAGGACATAGGCTGATTCTTCTTTTTGTGATAGCTCCTCCTGAAAGTTCTAGCACTAGGTTCCTCCAACTATGCCTCTGATATAGGTAGTGTTTAATGCACAGTAGCTCGTGGATTGTGCCTGCAGCATGTCAGAATAAATTAATTGTCTCCTTCAGGCTGCAAAGGCATCAAGTTGGCGACATCTGCCATGTCATAGAGTCATAGAGATGTACAACATGGAAACAGACCCTTCGGTCCAACCTGCGAGCACCCAATCCATATCCCTCTAAACCCTTCCTATTCATATATCCATCCAAATTCCTCTTAAATGTTGCAATTGTACCAGCCTCCATCACTTCCTCTGGCAACTCATTCCATACACGTACCATCCTCTGTGTGAAAAAGTTGCCCCTTAGGTCTCTTTTATATCTTTCCCCACTCACCCTAAACCTATGCCCTCTAGCTCTGGACTCCACGATCCCAGGGAAAAGACTTTGTCTATTTATCCTATCCACTCCCCTCATAATTTTGTAAACCTCTATAAGGTCACCCCTCAGCTTCCGACACTCCAGGGAAAACAACCCCAGCCTGTTCAGCCTCTCCCTATAGCTCAAATCCTCCAACCCTCGCAACATCCTTGTAAATCTTTTCTGAACGCTTTCAAGTTTCACAACATCTTTCAGGTATTTTCAAATGCTTGATAGAGGGAGAACCCAGGGGTTCTGGAATAGTTGGAAAGGCTGTCAAGGAATCAGGCATATTTTGTTCCTGCACCGTTGCGAGGTTACAGTTTTCATATGTTCCACATGCTTATTCAGAACTGTCGCACCTATCTGAACTTTATACATCACTGGATTTAACCTCTTATCAACCATACCTCTCACCAAGGGCCATTCCTGTGGTTCCGAAACCAAATTTTGTCCAGAGGTAAACTGTCTCTCTCGCATAGTGGAGTCTTGTGTCCGCTATTGGTGTTGCTGATTCTGATTCATTCTCCCCTCCAGGTCCAGTAAGATCAGATTTAACCTGGTGTGGAGTCTTCTCCCCATTAACAACTTTGCTGGAGCTATCCTTGTAGTTGCATAATCAAAATAAGGACAGGGGTAGTTAGGTACTTAGTGAAGCTATAGGCTGTTTCGTTAAGCCTGCCTTCAAAGTTTGGACTGCCCTCTCTGCTGGATTATTGGATGATGGATAGTATGGTACAATCCTTATGCATCAAATGCCATTTGACTTCAGGTAATACTCAAATTCCCTACTGGTAAATGATGGCTCACTTTCTGACACCAACACTTCCGAGCGAGCGTGTGTTGCAAAGTTTTCTATCAGCGTCCCCATGTTTGATGAATTAACTCTCTGCATGTCCAGCCACTTTGAGTAAGCATCCACAATCACTAAGAACATTGAGCCCATGAAAGGACTTGCATAGTTGAAGTGTAACCGGGTCTTGGGTTTACAGGCCATTTCCACAAATGTCGGGGAGTGGCTGGTGGTACTTTCCATCCCTGCTGGCACTCTTGGAACTGCCACACCAATATGGCATCTAATCCTAGACAATGGACATAACTTCTTGTCAACATCTTCATTTTGTAAATCCCTGGAAGACACTGAAAGAGGTCAACCAGTATCTGGCGGTGACCTTTGCTTGACAATCACTCTTGGTCCACATAATATGCCATTCTCTATTGTGATCTGGCCTCTTTGGGTCCAAAAATGTTTCAATTCTAGTTGTGAAGGCCCTTTGGTTTCCCTTATCACTACCAACTGTTTCAGTTTTGCTAAGACCAGATCTTTCTACATCCGATGTCTAATATTGTCAGCTGTGACTGAAGTGTGTACAGAAAATTTAAAAACATTACAGACTCTTCCAGTGGTGGTACAACCTGTAGTGCATCTGCCAGTGGGAGGTGGCTCAATGCATCCGCATTTGCTACTTGGCCTCCCAGGCAGCATACCAACTTGTAATAATACGCACTTAGACAGTAGACAATAGACAATAGGTGCAGGAGTAGGCCATTCAGCCCTTCGAGACTGCACCGCCATTCAATATGATCATGGCTGATCATTCCTAATCAGTATCCACTTCCTGCCTTATCTCCATAACCCTTGAGAGCTCTATCCAACTCTTTCTTAAATGAATCCAGAGACCGGGCCTCCACTGCCCTCTGGGGCAGAGCATTCCACACAGCCACCACTCTCTGGGTTAAGAAGTTTCTCCGCATCTCTGTCTTAAATGGTCTACCCCGTATTTTTAAGCTGTGTCCTCTGGTTCGGCACTCACCCATCAGCGGGAACATGTTTACTGCTGCCAGAGTGTCCAATCCTTTCATAACCTTATATGTCTCAATCATATCCCCTCTCAGTCTTCTAAAGTCAAGGGTATACAAGCCCAGTTGTTTCAGTCTTTCAGTGTAAGGTAATCCCTCCATTCCAGGAATTGACCTCGTGAACCTATGCTGCACTCCCTCAATAGCCAAAATGTCTTTCCTCAAATTTGGAGACCAGAACTGCACACAGTACTCCAGGTGTGGTCTCACCAGGGCCCTGCACAGCTGAAGAAGCACCTCTTTGTTTCTATACTCAATCCCTCTTGTTATGAAGGCCAGCATGCTATTAGCCTTCTTCACTACCTGCTGTACCTGCATGCTTGCCTTCATTGACTGGTGTACAAGAACACCCAGATCTCTCTGTACTGCCCCTTTACCTAAATTAATTCCATTGAGGTAGTAATCTGCCTTCCTGTTCTTGCCACCAAAGTGGATAACCATACATTTATCCACATTAAACTGCATCTGCCATGCATCTGCCCACTCACCTAACTTGTCCAGGTCACCCTGTAATCTCCTAACATCCTCATCACATTTCACCCTGCCACCCAGCTTTGTATCATCAGCAAATTTGCTAATGTTAGTGCTGATACCATCTTCTATATCATTAACATATATTGTAAAAAGCTGCGGTCCCAACACGGATCCCTGCGGTACCCCACTGGTCACTGCCTGCCATTCCAAAATGGAGTCATTTATCACTACCCTTTGTTTCCTATCAGCCAATCAATTTTCAATCCAATCTAGTACTTTGACCCCAATACCATGCGCCCTAAGTTTACTCACTAACCATCAAAAGCTTTCTGAAAGTCCAGGTACGCTACATCTACTGGATCTCCCTCATCCATCTTCAGAGTTACATCCTCAAAAAATTCAAAAAGATCAGTCAAGCACTATTTCCCCTTCATAAATCCATGCTGACTCTGTCTATCCTGTTACTACTATCCAGATGTGCCGTAATCTCATCCTTTATAATAGACTCCAGCATCTTTCCCACCACTGAGGTCAGACTAACTGGTCAATAATTTCCTGCATTCTCTCTCCCACCTTTCTTAAAAAGTGGTATAACATTAGCCACTCTCCAATCCTCAGGAACCAATCCCGAATCTATCGAATTCTGGAAAATAATCACCAACGCATCCACGATTTCCCGAGCCACCTCCTTCAGTACCCTGGGATGTAGACCATCAGGCCCCGGAGACTTACCAACCTTCAGACCTAACAGTCTCTCCAACACCAAATCCTGGCAAATACGGATTCCCTTAAGTTCAAGTCCTTCAGTCACTGTTACCTCAGGGAAATTGCTTGTGTCTTCCCCAGTGAACACAGATCTGAAGTAGCCATTTAATTCTTCTGCCATTTCTTTGTTCCCCGTAATATATTCCCCTGTTTCTGTCTTCAAGGTCCCAATTTTAGTCCTAACCATTTTATTGCCTTGCACATACTTGAAAAAGCTTTTACTATCCTCCTTTATATTATTGGCCAGTTTACCTTAGACCTCATTTTTCCTCTGCGTATTTCCTTCTTAGTAATCCTCTGTTGTTCTTTAAAAGCTTCCCAGTCCTCTGTTTTCCCACTTATCTTTGCTATGTTATACTTTTTCTCTTTTAACTTTATATGTTTCTTAACTTCCCTCGTCCGCCATGGTTGCCCATGCCTCCTTCTGGGATCTTTCTTCCTTTTAGGAATGAACTGATCCTGCAACTTCTGCATTATACACAGAAATATCCGCCATTGTTCCACCACGGTCATCCCTGCTAAGGTATTGCACCATTGAACTTTGGCCAGCTCCTCCCTCATAGCTCCATAGTTCCCTTTATTCAACAGAAGTACTGTCATTTCCGACTGTACCCTCTCCCTCTCAAATTGCAGATTGAAACTTAATGTATTATGGTCACTACTTCCCAATGACTCCTTCACTTCGAGGTCTCTGACCAATTCTGGTTCATTACACAATACTAGATCCAGAATTGCCTTCTCCCTGGTCGGCTCCAGCACCAGCTGCTCTAAGAATCCATCTCTGAGGCACTCCACAATGTCTCTTTCTTGAGGTCCAATACCATCTTGATTCTCCCAGTCTACCTGCATGTTAAAATCCCCCATAACAACTGTAGTAACATCTTTACCACAGGCCAATTTCAGCTCCTGATTCAACTTACATCCGACATCCAGACTATTGTTTGAAGGCCTGTAGATGACTCCCAAGAGGGTCTTTTTACTCTTAGTATTTCGCAGCTCTATCCACACTGACTCTACATCCCCTGACTCTAGGTCCCCCCGCGCAAGGGACTGAATATCCTCCTTTACCAACAAGGCCACTCCACCCCCTCTGCCCATCAGTCTGTCCTTACGATAGCACGTGTATCCTTGAATATTCATTTCCCAGGTCCTGTCCACTTGAAGCCACGTCTCAGTTATCCCCACAATATCGTATCTGCCAATTTCCAAAAAAGCCTCAAGCTCATCCATCTTATTTCTAATGCTTCATGCGTTCATATACAGTATTTTTAATTTGTTACTGCTCTCACCCTTCCCATCAACCCCTATTTCACTCAACCTTAGTATTATAGTCCACCACTGAATTTGTCCTGATGCTATGGATGGCACTGCTTTGTCCTCTTGAAGTAGACTGAGCAGGGGTTTGTGGTCTGTTATAATTTCAAACGTACCTCTGAAAAGATATTGGTGGAACTACCTGACTCCAAATATGACCGCCAAATCTTTCTTCTTTATCTGGGCATGTTTACCGTCTGCATTAGCTAAAGTCCCAAATTCATACACTATTGGATGTTCCTCTCCATTTGGCCACCAATGAATTAACACTACCCCAATGCTATATAGAGAGGTATCGCATCTCAATACCTAATCTCACTTGAGATCATAGTGTGCCAACACCTTAGAGAATGATAGATGTTTCTTCACTTTCCTGAAAGCTATGGCTTGGCTATGTGACCATTTCAAAAATTGACCTTTTCAACAGTTGATGCAAAGGTACGAGGATGGAGGTTAGGTTATATTCGAACCTGCCATAGTAATTCACCAACCCAAGGAAAGACCTAAATTCTGGTACCTCCATGGGAGCCGGGCATCTTTGATTGCCCTTTTATTATCTTCCAACAGGTGTAATCTGGTCTTGTTAACTCTGTAGTCCAAGTAGGTTACTTGTGGTCAAAAACAGAAATTGCAGGAAAAGTTCAGCAGGTCTGGCAGTGTTTGTGGAAAGAAATCAGAGTTAACATTTTGGGTTGAGTGACCCTTCCGCAGAAGGCTTTGATTTAGGTCAATTGCGATGCCTAAAATGCACACTTTTTCCCTTCTAAATCACAGGCTCACCTGGGAGAAATGTCTAAGGACTATGACCTTAGGTGCTTCTTACTGGTCTTCTCTGTTATTTGCATATCATCTAATTAAACTGAGACCTGAGGTGACATTGAAAATGTTCTCCATTTATCTGTTGAAAAATTGCACAGGCTGACGATACCCTAAATGGCAGTCTCGTATATTTGTGCAATCTCTTATGGGTATTAATAGTAGCATACTTCTGGAAATCTTCTTCTAACTGTAATTGCAAGTATGCATGGCTCATGTCCAGCTTCATGAAGGACAGTCTCCTTCCAGCTTTATTAATGAGTCCTCTACGCAAGGGATTGGGTATTTATCCAGCTGTGAAAACTGGTTTACTGTTTGTTTCAAATCCCCACAAAGACAAACCAACCCATTTGTAAAACTGGTGCTGTCCATTCCATTGGCTGGACTGGTTTGATGATTCTCTTGCTTTCTGGCCTTCTTGATTTCTGCCTCTACTTTTTCCAACAGGTAAATGACATTGGACAGGCCTTGCGAATCGTGAATTGCTTCTTGGTCAACATTCAAGGTGGCCTTGATTCCTTTGATAGTCCCTAGACCTTCCTGAAAAATATTTGGATGTTTAATGAGGACTTCACTAAGGCAGCCATTTTCTAATTGAAAAACGTTGAGCCAATCTAGATGAATCTTTCTCAACCAATTCACCCCATCAAGCTTGGCCCAAGCCTTTTACTACAGTTAGTGGTAACTGAATCAGTTGGTTTTCATAGGAGTCCCATGCCAAATTTGAACCTTAATCTGTAAAGGTTCCCCTGTATTAGGTTCTCAGAATAGCCGAGGGTTTGTGCAAACATAAGGGTTGGTGTATAAAGTGTTTTTTGTTAAAGACTGGTTCTGCAATTACTGAAACAGCCTTGCCAATATCCACCTCCATTAAAAATGGGTGACCATTTAACCAACGTTTATTTTGATTGATTCTGATTTGAATGTTGCTAAGCAATTTGACAGTCCAAACCAGATGGAGGTGGACTTTCCAAGATGTGCATTCTCCTAGATACCAGCCTATGAGTGATCTTATTCAATTGAGGCTTAGCAGCACTCTTTAGCTGTCTCAAATCTGCATAATAGCAGCAACTACAATGGTTTGGCGGTCTGTATCATGAAGAAAATTTTAACTATTTGACTGAGGCTTAGCTTTGTTTTGGGCTTTTGCTGTGGGCTGACCTAGACTTATTGCTCCTCGGATGCTGCCTGAACTGCTGTGCTCTTCCAGCACCACTAATCCAGAATCCCTCTGATATGACCTGAGTGAGGCTATGCAATTACCTTCACTCAAGTGCTGTTCCCCAAGCTCAGCTGGACTGCCAAAGGTGTCCACTTCCATTGGAATATCCTGCAACCCATATGCCACCCTTGCTGCATTTTCCAAAGATATAGCCAATTGTAGTACCTGCTGGAAGTCCAGTTGGGCTTCAGCTAGTAGGCTCTTTTACATGGTTACATCATTAATCCTATATACCAGATGGTCTCTCAGCACTTTTTAAAGCATTAAACCAAAGTCACATGCCTCTGCCAGTCATCTTAACCCTGTCAAAAATTCCGATACAGATTCCCCTGGTTCTCGAATTGCCAAGTAACACCAATAACATCTCAGAATTAGAGTCAAAGAGCCATAGTGTACTACAGCACAAAGACAGGCCCTTTGGCCCAAACTGGTCCATGCTGACCAAAACATCCATCCATCCATCCCATTTCCCTGCACTTGGCCCATATCCTTCTAAACCTTTCCTATGTATTTGTCCAAATACCTTTTAGATTTTGTTAATGTACTTGCATCAACCATTTCCAATGGCAGATCATTCCATCTGCATACCACCCTCTGTGGAAAAAAGTTGCCCCTTAGGTTCCCTTTTATTCTTTCCCCTCTAACCTTAAACTGATGTACTCTAGTCCTTTATTTCCCAACCCTGGGAAAAAGACTGAGTGCATTCATCCTATCCATGCCTCTTATGATCTTATACAATTCTATAAGATTCCCGCCCCCCGCCCTCAATCTGTTATGCTCTAAAGAAAAATGTCCTAGCTTGTTCAACTTCTCCCTAAAACTCAGAGTGTTGAGTCCTGGCAACATCCTTGTAAATTTCTTCTGCACTCTTTCCAATTTAATACCATCCTTCCTAGAACAAGGTGACCAAACTGAACACAGTACTCCAAGTGCAGCCTCATCAACGTCTTGTACAACTGCAAAATAACTTCCCAACTTCTAAAAGCCTTCTTCACTGCCCTGTCTACCTGTGACTCCACTTTCAAGTTCTGTGCACCTGAACTCCAAGGTCCCTCTGTTCACTACACTCCTTAAGACCCTACTGTTCACCATGAAACTCCTACCTTGATTTGACTTGAATTGGAAGAGGTTTGGGGTCATAGCATTCCTTAACTAAATTCATCAACTCTTGAAAGGTTTAATTTCTTGTGCCTCAGAGAAAGTTAGGCTCCTAATAACCAAAAATGTCCACAAGCTGTCAGGAGAATTACTTGTTGCTTTTCATCTGGCCTAATATCATTTGCCTGGAAAGAATAACGTATTCTTTCCACATACTGGACCCAGTCTTCACTGGCTGGATCGAATGAGTCAAGCTTCCCAAATTACGGCATGATGCCCAAAATGCTTACCCCAAATCAAAGGTGATTGTTGTCAGAAAATTTCTTCAGAAAAATGCTTTATTCTGCTAGCTTTTAACTCTCTTAAAGGTAGAGTACACCCACATCTTCATAACAATATTGAGACTTTGACCAGACAAAAGGAGGAGGTATGGCTCAGGTACAGGCAGCTGAGGTCAAATGAATCCACTGAAGGTATAAGGGATACAGAATTTACCAAAGAAGGAAATCAGGAGGGTGAAAAGAGGGCATGAGATAGCCTTGGCAGAGAAGATTAGGGTGAATTCAAAGAGATTCTTTAAGTATATTAAAGGAAAAATAATAACCAGAGAGAAGATAGGACCCCTCTACTAACAAAGTGAATATGTATGTGTGGAAGATGAGTGAGGTCCTCAATGAATATTCCTCCTCTGTTTACCATGGAGAAAGACATGAAGGCTTGGGAACATTGCGAGGTTAGAGGTGATATGAACTGTCCAAGCTATCACAATAGAGGAAGTGTTGGACGTATTAGAATGTATGAAGGTGGATAAATCTCTTGGTTGTGACCAGATATACCCAAGAACCCTGCATGAAGCTAGAGAAGAAATTGGGAACTATAGACCCCTAAGCTTAATATCTGTGGTAGGTAAATTACTTGAGAAGATTCAGAGACATAAGATATACATGCATTTAGAAAGACAGGGTTTGATTAGGAGTAGTCAGCATGGCTTTGTGCATGGGAGATCGTGCCTCACAAATTTCTTAGCATTCTAAGAAAGTTGATGGCGGCAGCACCATAGACCTAGTCTGTATGGATTTCAGTAAGGCCTTTGATAAGATTCCGCATGGTATGCTGCTCTGGAAAGAGAGATCACATGGAATCCAGGTGAAACCGGCAAATTGGATACAAAATTGGCTTCATGGAAGGACTTAGAAAGTAATAGTGGAAGGATGGTTGTTGGACTAGAGGCCTATGACTGGTGGAGTGCCTCAGAGGTCAGTACTAGGCCCATTGCTGTTTATCATCTATATTAATGATTTGGATAAGAATATACACAGCATGATTAGTAAGTTTGCAGATGACACTAAAATAGGTGGTATTGTGGACAGTGAGGACGGTTATCAAATTGCAGCAGAACCTTGATCACCTGGGGAAGTGGACTGAGAAATGGCAAATGGAATTTAATATTGATAAGTGTGAAGTTTTGCATTTTGGAAAATCAAATCAAGGGAGGAGTTTCATGGTGAATGGGAGCACCTTAAGGAGTATAATAGAATAGGAGGGATCTTGGAGTTCATGTGCACAGTTCTCTGGTGGGGGAGTCACAAGTAGACAGGACAGTGAAGTTGGCTTTTGGCACACTGGCCTTCAATCAGGGCACTGGGTATAGAGGTTGGGAAATTATGTTGCAGTTGTACAGGACATTGGTGAGGCTGCATTTGGAGTATCCTGTTCAATTTTGGCCACATTCTTATGGAAAGGATGCTATTAAACTGAAAAGAGTACAGAAGAAATTTACAAGGATGTTGCAAGTATTTAAGAGTCTGAGTTAAAAGGAGAGGTCAGACAAGCTAGGACTTTTTTTCTTTAGAGTATAGGAGACAGGGGTTTCTTAGATAAGTGTATAGGATCATGAGAAGCATGGGTAGGGTGAACACATGCAGGATTTTTATCCAGGGTTGGGGAAATCAGCTTAAGGTAAGAAAGGAAAGAATAAAAGGGAATCTGAGGGCCACTTTTTTTTAGAAACACACTGGGTGGTATGCATATGGAATGAGCTGCCAGCATAAGTGGTTGATGTGGGTTAATTAATACTTAAAAGGCGTATTGGCAAATACATGGTTAGGAAATGTTTAGAAGGCTATGGGCATAACATGGATGGACATTTTGGTCGCCATGAACCGGTTTGGGCTGAAGGGCCTGTCTCTGTGCTATAGGACTTTATGACTATGACGTGGGATTCAGGGAGAGCTTGACAATTCGAGATGAAAATAGAAATTGCTAGAAAAGCTCAGGTGTGGCAGCATCTGTGAGGAGAAATCAGAGTTAACATTTCAGGTCGAATAGCTCTTCTTCAGAACTTAGTTAAATATTAAAATGTGAATCATTAATGATTTCTCTCCACAAACGCCATCACACCTGCCGAGATTTTCCAGCAATTTCTATTTTCATCTCAGGTTTACAGCACCACAGTTCTTTCAGCTTAACAATTGGATGTAAAATTGGCTTGATGGTATGAGACAGAGGGTGGTAGTTTCTCAGACAGTAAGCCTGTGACTAGCAGTGGTCCACAAGGATCAGTGGTGGGTCTGCCTGTTGTTAATATGTATATAAACAATTTGATGAGAATTTAGGAGGCATGGTTGGTAAGATGGTGGATGGCACCAAATTTGGTGGCATAATGGACATGGAAGGTTATCTAAGATTAAAAAGGAATCTTGACCAATTGAGTCAATGGTCTGAGCTATGGCAGTTGGAATTTAATTTGAATAAATGTGACAAATTGTATTTTGGTAAAACTAACAAGGGCAGGACTTACAGGGTTAATGGCAGAGTCTTGGATAGCATTGTCAAACAGAAATCTAGCGATTTAGGAATGTAGCTTAGCACACTTGCCTCCATTGCTCAGACCTTTGATGTCATGTTGAGGTTGTACAGGGTACTATACTATGTATAGTTCTGGTTGCCCTGCTATAGAAACAATATTAAATTGGAGAGGGTTCTGAAAAGATTTAAGGATATTGCCAGGAAGGGAGGATTTGAATTATAAGGAGAGGCTGAGATTTCTTTTCACTGGAGCCTAGGAGGTTGAGAGGTGACCTCACAGAGGTTTATAAAATCAAGAAGGGCATAGATTAGATTCGATTACTTACAGTGTGGAAATAGGCCCTTCAGCCCAACAAGTCCACACCGACCCGCCGAAGCACACCCACCCAGACCCATTCCCCTACATTTACCCTTGCACCTAACACCACGGACAATTTAGCATGGCCAATTCACCTAACCTGCACATTTTTGGACTGTGGGAGGAAACCCATGCAGACACAGGGAGAATGTGCAAACTCCATACAGTCAGTCGCCTGAGGCGGGAATTGAACCTGGGTCTCTGGCTCTGTGAGGCAGCAGTGCTAACCATCGTGCTGCATAGATAAGGTGAATAGCAAAAGGTCATTAAAATTAAAATTAAAAATCAAAATTAAAAGATATATTAAGGAGAGTTAAAAATCGCACAATCCAGGTTATCGTCCAACAGGTTTATTTGGAAGCATTAGCTTTTGGAGTGCTGCTCCTTCAGCCGGTGATTGTGGAGTATAAGATTGTAGGTCACAGAATTTATGGCAAAAGTTTACAGTGTGATGTAACTGAAATTATATATGAAAAAGACCTGGATTGTTTGTTAAGTGTCTCATCTTTCAGAATGAATACATTGGTTTCAGTTTTCACATGTAAATCCCAGAACTTTTTTAAAGTTACATTCTCAAGTGAACTTTAACAATTGGTGTCATGTCAACCCAAATAATGCACTGAAGGTGTGAAGTGCCCTGTGTGAGACTGTGCCACAATGTTCAGATTGATTCTAATCTAAAAATCAGATTTACAGAATCTTACATGGATTCATGCAGTTTTTGAGCAAAATAAAATGTAATTCTACAAGTACAAATTCATCCCACAAACTTATATGTATGTTTGTGTATGTGAGTGTGTGTGTGTGTGGGGGGAGGGGGGGGGGCAGGTTTATGAGTGTCTGTGAGAGAGTATGTGTATGTATGTGATTGTGAGCACAAAGGGGTATAAGTCTGTCTGTGTGTGTGAGTGTGGGACTGTATATGTGAGCATATGAGACAGCTTGCGTATGAGAGAAAGTCTGCATGCGTGTACAGGTCTGTAGAAGTGTGTGTGTGTCTGTGTCTCTGTGTGTGTATTCCCTGAGATGGGGAACTGGAGAAACAAGTGTTAGTAACTGCCACACAGAGTGAGAAATCAAATCCAGGTGTCGTGGAGTTTGGTGTACCTCAAAATACGTTAAACAATGAGGAAGTCCTTGAGGGAAGGGATAGGTGAGTGAACTATCTGTCTCAGGAGCAAAGAACCCAGTTGAAAAATTTGTTGCAGCAGTACGAGGATACAAGAATAAGATGAGGAAGACCAATACTATTGTGCATGAGGTGGAAGTAGGGAAGACTGTTCCGATAAAAAAAACACTCCTACGGATGTAATCCTTCCAAAGCCACATAGGTCCAGAAGGAAGTGGATGCAGTGCTCAATGAAAACATCATGAATCAAGTCAAAGTGAGTGGAGTTTGCCAATCGTGTTTGTTCCCAAATCTCACTAGACTCAATTATTTTGTCTGGACTATCAAAAGGTCAATGCAGTAACAAAATCAGACTCATGCTCAATACCAAGATTGGGGATTGTGTAGAGCAAGTTGGATAAGCCAGTTATATCACAAAGTAAGACTTACTGCATGTTATTGGCAGATACTTGTATCAAAGAAAATGTGTTTGTAACTCCAACTGGGCTACATCAACTCAAAGTGATGTCTTTGGAATGAAGAACACACCAGCCATATTCCAAACACTCACGAACAGGGTTGTGGCTGGGTTACCACTGTGCACTTTATTTGGATGACGTAATGATCTTTAGCGAGTCATGGAAAGATCACATGGTACATTTGGCAGAGCTCTTTGAACAATTACGAGAAACAAAACTGGTAATAAACTTAAAGAAAACAGAATTCACAAAGGCAGAGGTGACTTTCTTGGGACATAACATCGGTCATGGAAGGTTGATCCCAAAGAATGCCAAACAAACGCCATCAAGGAATTTCCATGGCCACCCTCAAAGAAAGAAGTGCTTCAATTTTTGGGACTAAGTGAATTCTACCGTAAGTTTGTTCCAAACTTCAGCAGCATGGTGGCACTGCTAATAGATTTACTGAAGAAGAACACAACATTTTGGTGGACAGAACAATGCCAGGAAGCATTTGAGAATTTAAAGGTAGCATTAACCACTGCACCAGTTTTAGCTACACCAAATGTTTTGAAAGCATTCAGAGTTGCAATTGATGCTAGTGATACAGGAGTTGGAGCTGTACTGCTACAGGAAGATGATGATGGAATTGAACAGCCAATTGGATACTTTTCAAAGAAACTCAACACCTACCAGAAAAAATATGCTACCATGGAAAACGAATTATTGAGTTTGGTACCAGCCTTGCAACATTTTAATGTTTACATGACGAACAACGTGTTGGAGACAGTTGTGTACGCGGATCACAATCCTCTTAGAGCCTTGGGAACAATTTAAAACAACACCATGAGACTGTTTCATTGGGGTATATGTTACAGACATTTAATTTACAATTGTACATGTTGCAGGTCATAAAAATGTGATAGCAGATGCGTTATCATGGATTTAAAGGATAAGATTGGACAGATTCCAAAGTTATATATATGTGTGCAGAAATTAATATGAATTTAGATTAATGTTTTTTGTACTTCGTTGTAATGGGATTAAGAAACAGGAAGAAAAAGAAGCCACCTTTTCATTATGAAGGGGGGAGGTGTTATGAAGTTGAAGGCGTGTCTTGTACCTTAAAGAGAAAGTAAATGCTGTTTTGCACTGAGAGCTTACAAGCGCCTGTCATATGACTAACCAGCAGTCCCAGAATATACTGGAAAATTGAAAATATATTTGGCTGTGAAATAGATACCTGAGATGGTTGCTGTTTTGACAACTTGAACTTAAACAATCAGTTTAAATTATGCCTCAGGATACTAAAACCCAATCGAGTTTAAATTTATTGTTTTGCCAACCTTGAACCAATGAGACAATCCAATGTTTGGGCTATTAAAAAAGACAGGCATTTTGAAAATCAGAGAGAGTAACTGCCATCAACAGAGTAACTACCATCGAAACACTGTCTATCAAAGGTACCTTTACATTTGAAAAATACTCGCAGTAAAAGAAAGATGATGACCCAGGGAGTTCTTCAGCTGGAAGACAGACACTGACAACAGCCACATGTGCTTTTGAAATTAAGTTGAGGTAAGTTTAATAAGGGTTTTTATTGGAACAATATATTGTCATAGAGTTGGAGGCAGATAATAAGCAGTTAAGAGAAAGGGAGGCTTAGAGTTGTGAATAGTTGTTGTTTAATGTGCACCTTTTGAGTTAAAAAATTTATTTTATTGATTTGAATTTATTTTCTTTAAATAATGGAATTTGGGAGTTTCTGTCACTCATATTTTAACAGGTTATGAAGTGAGGTGAGCTTTCCTGGGTGTTTGGTGTAATTAACAGAAGGGTTCACCGCTGTGTCATAATAGTAGGGCTCGGGATAGTATTAGCTCATAGATGGCCTAATGGAGAGGTATGCCCATTCACTTATGTATTCAGGGCTTTCACTAATACAAAGTGTAAATCCATCCAGATAGATAAAGAAGGAATGACAATCATATTTGGAGTCAGGAAGATCCACCAATTCCTTTATGGGTGAAGATTTGTGATCATCATGGACCATGGTCTGCTTAAAGAGGACAAGGCAGTGCTGCCTATAGCTTCAGGCCATATTCAGTTGTGGTCTCTAATACTGTTTGTAATTATAAGTTACAACATCATCAAGGAGATTGAGTAGCAAATGCAGATGCATTGAGCCACCATGCATAAGCAGATACACCATCAATGATACATCCAATAGAAACGTCTATACTGATATTAAATTTTCTGTACACACTTCCAGTCACAGCTAACAATATCAGACCTGGTGCAAAAGGTGAGTTCCGGTGTGTTACACGTTGCCTATGTTGGATGCCAGGTCGGAGGACCCTGATTAGATTACTTACTTTGGTCCAACAAGTCCACACTGACTCTCCGAAGCGAAACCCACCCAGACCCATTCCCCTACATTTACCCCTTCACCTACACTACGGACAACTTAGCATGGTCAATTCACCTGACCTACACATTTTTGGATTGTGGGAGGAAAATGGAGCAACCAGAGGAAACCCATGCAGACACAAGGAGAATGTGCAAATTCCACACAGAGAGTCACCTGAGGCTGGAATTGAACCTGGGTCTCTGGCGCTGTGAGGCGGCAGTGCTAACCACTGTGCCACCATGCCACCCATGAGGCTAAAACGCCCCAGGAGTATCTGCAAGAGGAAGGACTCATAGTTCTGTACCCTGGAAGTCCAAACACATCTAGCTTGGAATAGTTTAAATTACTTAGCAACAGCCAAATCAGAACCAATCAAATGAATTAAATGGTTAAATGGTCATTAGGTTCTAATGGATGTTGATACCAATGCAGCCTTTTTGGTGATTGCAGAACCAGAATTCACTCTGGACTCAACCCTTAAAGCTGTGAAAGACCTAGGCTTGACTAAGAACCTATACCGGAGAACCTTTACAGATTAACAGTACAACTTTGTTTCCAGTCTCTTATAAGAAGGAGATCATTCAGTTACCAGTGATTGTAGTAAAAGACTCGGGTCCAAGCTTGATGGGATGATATTGGTTGAGAAAGATTCACCTAGATTGGCTCTAAGTTAGAAAATGACTGCCCGAGTGAAGTCATAATTAAACACTCAGAAGTTTTTCAGGAAAGACTATGGACTATCAAAGGAGCCAACCTTTCATATTGACCAGGAAGCAATTCTACAATTCTGCAAGGTCTGCCCAATGTCATTTGCCTTAGAGGCAAAAGTAGAGGCAGAAATTAAGGCTAAAGATGAAAGCATCACCAACCCAGTCCAGTTGCGGAACAGGCAGCACCAGTCAGACAAATTCTGAAGCCTAATGGATCGGTTCACCTTTGTGGAGATTTCAAACAAATGATAAACCACTTTTTGTAGCCTCAGTTCCTTGCAAAGCTGGTTGGGGAGCTGTTCTTCAAGAAGCTGGTCATGAGCCATGTATACTTGCAATTGCAATTAGATGAGGATTCCCAGAATCTGCTACTCCATAAGAGTTTGGTAGTATGAGACTACCTTAGGAGTATCATGGAGAAATTTTAGAAGGTCTACCCCAGGTTACCAATAATTTATATGACTAATAACAAGGAAGACCAAAAGGAGTGATTAAAGGACATTGTGGTTCTTGTACAGAAAAGTGGTTCTTGTACAGTCCTCCCAGGTGGTTGTACACCTGTGAAGGGAAAAATGTATGTTCTATGCACCCCAAGTGACGTACTTGGGCTACAGAGTGGATAAGACTGGGTTATACCCATTGGAAGATTAAGTGAGGGTGATCAAAGCTTCCACATCTGTACTGGAGCTTAGATCTTTCCTTAGGCTGGAGAGTTATTTTGGAAAATTTCAGACATAAACAGGCTTCCACCAGGTACCTTTGCGTCAACTCTTAAAAAAGGATCACCTTGGAATTGGTCATGATGCCAGGGAAGTGAAGAAGCAGCTATCATCCTTTAAGGTGTTGGCACACTAAGTTCCCAAGCGAGATCTAGGTATTGACTCACAATGACTCCCCATATGGCATCAGAGTAGTATTAGTTCATAGGTGACCCAACGCAGAGGAATACCCATTAGCATGTGCATCCAAGATTTTATCTAATACAAACCATGAAAACACTCAAATAGAGAAGGAAGGTTTGGAATATTTGGAATCAGGAAGTTCCATCATTACAATTATGAATATAAATTTGTAATAATAATAGACCACAAACCTTTGCTAGGTCTAGTTAAAGAGTATGAGATAGTGTCATCCACAGGTTCAGGCCAAATTCTGTGGTGGACTCAAATTCTAAGCGTGTATAATTACAAGTTGGAATACCTTTTGGGAGGAGAAAGTGAGGACTGCAGATACTGGAGATCAGAGTTGAAGAGTGTGGTGCTGGAAAAGCACAGCAGGCCAGGTAGCATTCGAGGAGCAGGCAAATCAGTGTTTCGGGCTTTTGCCTTTATCAGGAATGTGTGGGAGTGGATGGGGGCTGAGAGATAAATAGGAGGGGGGTTGGGACTGGGGTGAACGTTACTGGGAAGGCGATAGGTAGATGCAGGTGGGGTTGATGTTGATAGGTTGGAGTGGAGGGCAGAGGGATAGGTGGGAAGGAAGATTGGCAGGTGGTACAATTCAAGAGGGTGGTGCAAAGTTGGAGCGTTGAACCTGGAATGAGGTGGGGGGTCCCAAGATAGAAGATAAGGCGTTCTTCCTCCAAGTGTCAGGTGGCTAGGATTTGGAGGTCCTAGCTTGTTCTTGGCAGAGTGGGAGGGGGAGGTGAAGCTATTGGCCAAAGGGCAATAGGGTTGCTCGGTGCTTCTGTCCTGAAAATGTTCTCAGAAATGTTTATTTCAGGTATATAGCCCATATGAAAGCAGCAAACTTGCGAGCAGTGTGGGAGCAAATCATGCCCGGCTCCTTGACTGCCTTTCTGACTGTTCCAGAAACTGTATGTTCTCCCTTTCCATAAAGCATGAAGGTACCACAGAATCTCAGATGTCACCTGAAGAGGAGAATAAATGTCTTCTGTGATGCTTCTGGCATGAAAGGCAAGGTACTGTGCATTACATGCCCCCATATCAGAGGTACAGTTGGAGGAACCTGACCTGGTGCTGAAACGTTCCAATAAGAGCTACAAAGAAAAGAACTGGCCTATGTCCTCAGATTCAGAGGGACATGGATGTAGTGATTGTAAAAAGTTCAACCAGATGGATCTCGTAGAATATGTGTTCCTTAGGGCTGTTAATCTGGTCCAATGGAGCCTTGGCTGACATTTATAAACAAAAGTGCCAGGGTTCTGTTAACTCTGAGAACTGACTCCAAGGATGCTAGATCTGTGTAAACGACTCTCCACATGTAAATAAAGGTGACTTGGTGATGGGTCAGTCTCTGTGGAGCTATTTCAATCAGCCCATCTGACCAGCCGAACTAATACTTACTGTAAACCAAGGCTATCCTCCATACTGTTTACCATCCCACCAATTCTTGGATCATCTGAAAACATACTAGTTAATCCTCCTATATTCAAGTCTAAATCATTTATATAAACCACAAACAGTAAGGGTCTCAACACACAACACCTGTGGGACCCCAATGGACACAGGCTTCCAGTCATAAAAACACTCCTCAACCATCATATTGTGCCTCTTGCAGCTTGGTCCGTGTTGATCCAATTTGTCAAGTGTCCTTGGATCCCATGCACTCTTACTATTTCTTGCAGTCTACCATATGAGATCTTATCAAAAGTCTTGTTGAAGTCCAAGTAGCTGACAATGAATGCATTATCGTCATCTATCCTCCTGGCATCTTCTTTGAAACATTCAGTCAAGTTGGTTGGACATGACCTCTCCTTAACAAAACGTATTGACTATTCTTGATTAATCTTTGCCTCTCCAAATTAATTCTGTCTCTCTGAATTGCTTCCAATAGTTTCCCCACCACCAAAGGGCGGCACGGTGGCATTGTGGTTAGCACTGTTGCCTCATAGTGCCAGAGACCTGGGTTCAATTCCTGCCTCAGGCAACTGTCTGTGTGGAGTTTGCACATTCTCCCTGTGTCTGGGTGGGTTTCTTCCAGGTGCTCTGGTTTCCTCCCACAGTCCAAGAATGTGCAGGTTAGGTGAATTGGTCAGGCTAAATTGCCCATAGTGTTAGGTGTAGGGGAATGGGTCTGGGTGGGTTGTCCTTTGGAGGTCCGGAATGGACTTGTTGGGCCGAAGGGCCTGTTTCCACACTGTAAGTAATCTAATCTAATCAAAGTTAGTCTGACCACCCTATAGTTTTCTGGTTTATCCCTTACTCTCTACTTGAATAATGGTATCACAATGACCCTTCCAGCACCTCTCTTGTGGCCAGAGAGAAATTGAAAACATTTGCAAGCACCCCTGTTATTTTCTCCTTGCCTCATTCAACAACCTGGGATATATTTCAGTCAGAATTGGAGATTTATCTACTTTAAGTATACCAGACAAATCAGAACCTTCTCTTGCTATGCTAATTTCCTTAATTGTATCCCAGACCTTTTCCCTAATTTTGATACCCATGTAATTCATCTCACTAGAGAACATCAACCCAAAGTATTCAAAAACCTTACCTACATCCTTTGGCTCCAAGCACAAATTACTGCTGTGATCCTTAATGGGTCCAAATCTTTCCCTTATTTTTCTCTTACTCTTAATGGATCTGTAAAACAATTTAGGATTTTACTTTATTCTACCTGCCAGTATCCTTTCATTTATCTGTCCTAATCACCTTCTTTAAGTTCTCTCTTGCATATTCTTTACTTCACTTGAACTTTAACTCGGTTTTGAGCCCTTGATATTTGCCCGAATCCTCTCTTTTTCTGTTAATTTAATGCTGCATATCCCTTATTATCTAGGGTTCACCAGATTTGATGGTCCCACCTTTTTTCTTTATTGGAACATGGTGGTCCTCTATTCTTTACATTTCCTTCTTGAACACTGACACTTCAACTAATTGCCCATTAAATCCAAGACTGTACTCTCTACTTTTGGCCGTCTATGTACTGGCTTAAAAGGCTGATCTGGATATATTTTAAGACACATATCTGCTCCTCAGACTGTCGGGGACGTGTAATGCATGAATATACAGAAATTAATCATAAACTAAACTGAGAGTGATTAATGATTCTTATTAATTTGGAGGAACTGGGAGGAGCTTCTGTAGATTGCATATTCAGCTGTGCAGGTTAAAGACTGAAGTTAACTAGAATGACAAGAATCCATCTGGCAGAACACACATTAATAACAACATTATATTGTCTTTTGGCATCACCACACAGCCTAATACATGTTCCCTTTTACTTCAATGTATCCAAGAAGTGAAACCTGTTTAGATATTGAAAGAACAGGATAGTAAAGATAAAGACACATTTTCACTTGATTCCACAGTTACCAGGTCAAACACTGGCATTGTACTTAATTTAGATTAAAGCAGTGAGGTGAAATCTACACATGGTGAGTTATTGGGAACAAATGTTGGGAACAAACACAAGAGGGAGAATGGATAGTGCAGGTGCCAACTTGTTAGAAGTAAGATTGCACATGGTCAGGTCATCAGGGACATCCATGCAGAAGCAGTATGAAAGAAGATAGGCACACTGAGGGACTTGCAGCTTGTCAGGTCCCATGGGTCACACATAAGGCCACAGAAGCAGTTCCTTCAGGACTTAGACTGCAACTTTCCCTTCTTCTACTCACTGTGGAAGAGCAAGGAAAACCACAAACAACTGCTCACTCTGTGGGCTGATATGGAAGGTGTCATGCCTTCAATCGAAGCTTATGGTGCTTTGTTTTCTCCAGATCTATCTTACAGAATGGTTGCAGAATTTTATTGGAGGATTTCACCTATCAGCCCACGACATGCCAAGAAACTCAATGCCTCATTTAGTAGGTCAGAGATGACCAGCATCCTCAAGAGATTATCATAGGGTAAGTCACTAGAGCTGGTCAGCCTGATTAGGGTGTTCTGGGATGTTATAAGTCAACTTATAGTCACCACGTTGTGCTGCTGGTTGGTCATTTCAGGGGAAGGATTGGAGTTTTTTGCGAAGGTACAGGAGAAGTTAATTGATTTCTTTTGGAACAAAACGATGCACAGCATTGCTGCTGAAGTACTGAACCTCCCAATTTCGGACAGTGCTGCAGGGTTAGTGTGCCTTTGCACCAAGATGATTTAGTTTCTTTAAAGAGATACTCTTATATCAAGCCCCGTTCTAGCTGATGTGCTTGCGCACTATATTTATTCTGCCAGATGTACAGTTCTCAGTTATGGCGTGCAGATCCAGTTTATTGACCTAGGATGCCTCTGTGCCTTTTGTGGGATTTGTTTGTCTTTTACCACGAGCCAATTAAAGTCTGGAACATAGTTTCCTGAAACTAGAGCTTCTTCCCAATGGCAGCAATGGAGCTCTCAAAGGAAATTAGAAATCTACACTCCACCAATATAAGTCCATGAAGCTGATGGAAGGGAGAGCTCAGGCAGCTGGGCAGCCAGAGTTAGGGACATTTTAAATGGTGGAAGAGCAGGCTAGATGTCACCAGAAGAATGTGTGATTTGTATGCGAGTGTTCAATCTACAAGTAAATGATCCAGAAAACATAGTGCTCAGCCTTCACTGCAATTATGGTATCAGGCAATTTTATCATATGCTGTCCAAACTGAAACCATTCAGAATTTATCATTAGCCCCAGGTTCAAAACTATCTTCTGAAACTTAGGCACTGCAATTTGAGCCATCTTGCAGAAATTCCCAATGTCTCATTCCAATCTGTGCAAAAGGGTTTCTTGTAATATCTATGGTTTTGTACCCTCCACTTCCTCACTATAATTAGCCATTCAACATATTGTGGCATTCCTGATCAGTCATCCAAAGAAGGCAAAAAGCCCTAATAGATGACTCTCTATGTGAGAGCCCTCGTCTTGAACATCATTTGATATGATGGGTGTTGCATGCAGCCGTTCTGTAAACTGTAGGTTAAGTGACTCAAGACTTCTTAACCCTGAGGATTCCAGATTTTTTTTCGAGATTCTCGAATGCGTGGAAACAGCCCCATCAGCCCCAACACATCCACACTGACCCTCCGAAGAGTAACCTTCTGACTAATGCACCTAGCACTATGGGCAATTTAGTGTGGCCAATTCACCCAACCTGCACATCTTTGGACTGTGGGAGGAAACCCATGCAAACTCCTTACAGACAGCCACCCAAGGCTAGTGACGAACCTGGGTCCCTGGCAATGTGAGGCAGCAGTGCTAACCACTGAGCCACCCTGCCACTCATGTTTACTAACATTGTGTATGAGGTAGCAGCCCTCTGTGCATTATTTGAGGGGGTTGCTACTCAGATTTCAGTTGCAATTCAGTGCCATGTTGTTGGCTTTTGGCCATACATTGCTTGACAGATCATGGAAAATCAGTTGCTCTCCCTATGTGTCCACCTCTTGAACTTGGCCAGGGAGGCAATAAACAAGTCTGGGCAGCAGGTACTTGAGGGAGTCATTTGTCCTGATTGCTTGCCCCTCTTTCAAAATTACATTCATACTTGGGTGTACAGTATGCTTGAGCCTCCCACAACCAGTGGACAGTACAGTGCATCTTCTTTCCCAAACATGATTTCATTTGGTAAGTTTCCTTTCAGTTGTGTTTTTGTACACAAGGGAAGGTCCTAATTAATTAGCTTACCTATTTTTCTTGAAGCATCACAGAATATGAAGACGAACTGTAATCCAAGATGGAGGATGGGAGAAAATTGCGTTTGTGAAAGTTGCTCCTTTTTTGAGGTATTTTAGATGGTAGAGGTGATTTCCTCAAATTCCAGGAGCAGCTATTACTGTTTTATATGCTATCGCATTATTTTGGAATGTTGGGGAAAAAAGTCAAAACACTTCAGAAAGAGAGAAGAACAGACAAAGGGCAATGAGCACATGATCAGCGAGGGATAGAGAGAAAGAAATCTACACTGCTAACTGACACAAGTGAATTTGCATAGTTATTGCCTTTGTTGTTTGAGTTAATATATCTCTGGACAACAGAGTGTGTCTGGGAAAAATTAACAAACAGTGAAATTCACAGCTGACCTTGGAGGAAACTAGCACAGGAAGAAAGCACAGGAACAAAACACAGCACAGGAACAAAGAAGTGCATAGTTTTTAACAAGTAACCTTGCTGTGCATCTACAGTAGTGAGAAGAGTGGGTTCTTTCTTGATTATATCTTTTATTGAAATCTGTCTCTTGATTAAATTTCAAAAATACAAACCGGAATTACTAGGTTAGCCTGGTGAACTTACAGCATGAGTTGGTACCTGGGATTTCAATGTTGTGACCATTTCAGAAACATGGGTAGAGCAGGGACAGGCATGGTTATTACAGGTCCCTGGATTTAGATATTTCAGTAAGAACAGAGAAAATGGTAAAAGAGGTGGTGGTGTGGCACTGTTAATCAAGGGCAGTATTGCAGTTGCAGGAAGGACGTTTGAGGGCTCATCTACTGAGGTAGTATAGGAAGTTATTAGAAACAGGAAAGGAGAAGTTACCCTGTTGAGAATTTTCTATACGCCTCCAAATAGTTCCAGAGATGTAGGGGATAGGATAGCAAAGATAATCCTCGATAGCAGTGAGAGTGACAGAGTAGTTGTTGGACTTTAACTTTCCAATATTGACTGGGGGAATTCCATAATTTAAGTACTTTAGGTAGGTCCGTTTTTGTCCAATGTGTGCAGAAGGGTTTCCTGACGCAATATGTAGACAGAACAACAAGGGGCAAGGCCACATTAGATGTGGTGCTCGGTAATGAACCAAGCCAGGTGTTAGATTTGGAGGTAGGTGAACACTTTGATGATAGTGACCACAATTCAATTATGTGTACTTTCATGATGGAAGTATGGATGGATGTATACCGCAGGGCAAGAGTTACAGCTGGTAGAAAGGCAATTATGATGCAATTAGGAAAGATTTAGGATGCATAGGATGGGGAAGGAAACTGCAGACGATGGGCAAAATTGAAATGCGGAGCTTATCGAAGCTGCATCAGAACATTATTTCAACGAGCCAACACACACTGCAGCACAGTGAAACTGCACAGGGCAGAGGAAAATCACCTATACTGTGTATTCAAAAAGAATGGGTACCCAATGAACACAATCCACTGATTTCTCATCAACAAGCCCAAACAAGTGATCAAAACACGTCCAGAAATCCTAGACACTCTCCCTTACATCAAAGACATCTCAGAAATGACTGTCAAACTACTCAGACCCCTTGGCATCATGGTGGCCCAGAAACCCGCCAACACACTAAAACAGAAGCCAATGAACTTGAAAGACCCTATACAAACAACAAGCAAAACTAGCAAAGACATGCCAGAGAATTCCTAGAGGCCTGGCACTCCAACCACAATGTCATAAACAAGCACTAGATCTAGATGCCATTAATCAACCCCTCAGAAAACGAACAGGAAATGACATCACCACAAACCCCAGGAACCCCATCCAGGAGAAAGATATAAATAGAAAGCAGGAAACAACACCTTCGCTTCACTTGGAGATCTCCACTGATGATGTTACCTAGCCAGGTAATAAAATGTCTGGATATCAAACCTACAGCTCAGCGAGCAAATCTACACCCTAAGCAAAACTAATGTCATTTACGAAATACTGTGAAAGAATTGTAAAAAACACTACATTAGACAAACAGGCAGAAAACTAGCCACCAGGATATACGAACACCAACTAGCCACAAAACGACATGACCCTCTCTCACTAGTGTCCTTACATACAGATAAGGAAGGACACCACTTCGACTGGGACAAGACATCCATCTTAGGACAAGCCAAACAAAGACATGCACAAGAATTCCTAGAAGCATGGCATTCCAACCAGAACTCTATCAACAAACACATCACGTTAAGACCCCATCTACCACCCCCTGAGAAAAAGAACAGGAAATGACATCAACAAAGGAAATGACATCGCCAACCCAAAGAAACCCAAACATATAAATAGAAAACAGGAATCATGTACACTGCTTTACTTGAGGCCCGCTGAAGATGTTGCCTAGTAGGGTGACAAAGCGTCTGGAAATGAACCTGCCAGCTCAGCGAGCAAACCTACACCCAGAACCTCAACCTGAGCTACAAATCATCTCAAAACTCACTATGGAGCTTATTCAAAGACCAGTTACTGCGGGTCCTTGATAGGAATGTACCGGTCAGGCAGGGAGGACATTGTCAAGTGCGGGTGCCATGGTTTACTAAGGAAGTTGAATCTCTCTTCAAGAGGAAGAAAAAGGCTTATATTAGGACGAGCACCAAGGACCCGGGTTCAATTCCAGCCTCGGGCAATTGAGGGCAGCACGGTCGCACAGTGGTTAGCACTGCTGCCTTGCAGCGCCAGAGACCTGGATTCAATTCCCACTTCAGGCGACTGACTGTGTGGAGTTTGCACATTCTCCCCGTGTCTGGTGGGTTTCCTCTGGGTGCTCCAGTTTCCTCCCACAGTCCAAAAATGTGCAGGTTAGGTGAATTGGCTGTGCTAAATTGCCCATAGTGCTAGGTAAGGGGTAAATGTAAGGGAATGGGTCTGGGTGGGTTGCGCTTCGGCGGGTCGGTGTGGACTTGTTGGGCCGAAGGGCCTGTTTTCACACTGTAAGTAATCTAATCTAATCTAAAACTGTCTGTGCAGAGTTTGAACATTTTCCAGTGTCTGCGCGGGTTTCCTCCGGGTGCTCTGGTTTCCTCCCACAGTCCAAAGATGTGCAGGTCAGGTGAATTGGCCATGCTAAATTGCCCATAGTGTTAGGTGCATTAGTCAGAGGGAAATGGGTCTGGGTGGGTTACTCTTTGGAGGGTGGGTGTGGACTTGTTGGGCCGAAGGGCCTGTTTCCACACTGTAGGGAATTTAATCTCTAAGGTTGATAGAGTTGTGTATAATGATGAAGTATGTTGTAGGTTACAGAGAGACATAGATAGGCTGCAGAGCTGGACTGAGAAGTGGCAAATGGAATTTAATACAAAAAAGTGTGATGAGATTCACTTTGGAAGGAGTAACAGGAATGCGGAGTACTGGGCTAATGGTAAGATTCTTGGTAGTGTAGATGAACAGAGAGATCTTGGAGTCCAGGTACATAAATCCTTGAAAGTTGCCACCCAGGTTGATAGGGTAACTAAGAAGGCTACTTTATTAGTAGAGTGCTGTTTTGGAACCATGAGATCATGCTACTGCTATACAAAACTCTGGTGTGGCCACATTTGGAGTATTGCATACAGTTCTGGTCACCGCATTATAGAAAGGATGTGGAAGCTTTGGAAAGGGTTCAGAGGATGTTGCCTGGTATGGAGGGAAAGTTTTATGAGGAAAGGCTGAGGGACCTAAGGCTATTTTCATTAGAGAGAAGAAGGTTGAGAGGCAACTTAATTGAGACATATAAGATAATCAGAGGGTTAGATAAATTGGACAGAGAAAGTCTTTTTCCTCAGATGGCAATGGTTAGCACAAGGGACAGTTTGAAATTGAAGGTTGATAGACATAGGACAGATGTCAGAGGTTTTTTTTTTACTCATAGAGTAGTTAGAGCATGGAACGCACTGCCTGCAACAGTAGCAGACTAGCCAAATTTCAGGGCATTTAAATGGTCATTGGATAGGCATATGGATGACAATGGAATAGCGTATGTTAAATGGGCTTCGGATTGATTCCACAGGTCAGCACAACATCAAGGGCCAAAGGGCCTGTACTGCGTTTGAATGTATCTGAGTTCTCTGTTCTAGCACTTTTTTTTAGAGCAATAAGACAGTGCTATTTTCTGGGTCTGAAGATTGTGAAGGGGCAAAGATGGCCTTCAGTAGAGTAATATGCTTTTCTTTTGGATGTGGGAGTTTAGGGTGAGTTTCCATGTTAGTGATGATTATGTCTGCAGTAACTGTCTTTGGTTGCGAATTCTATCAGATCGTATGAATCAGATAGAGGCAATGAGGAATTTACAATAGCTAGTGGGTGTGATAGATGGCAGTTATAGGAAGGGAGCAAAGCCACAGATACAGTCGGGTAGATGGGTTAACTCCAAGAAAGGTAGGAGGGATAGGCAGGTAGTGCATGAGTCTTCTGAGGCTATCCCCATTTCAAACAAGTATGATGATTCTGGCATTGAGACAGGCATTAATGTAATGAGGGGTATGTCGGGTTTCAAGCAAACAATTATGATAGGGGACTCTGGTCACTACCACAAACAGATGTTTCTGCAACCAGCAGAGAAAAATCAGAATGGTGCATTGCCTCTCTGCTGCCAGGATCAAGGATGTCTCAGACAGGGTGCAGAATGTTCTTAAAGGGGAGAGGGACCAGCAGGAGGTCATTATACACATTGGAACTAATGAC
Organism: Hemiscyllium ocellatum; assembly: GCF_020745735.1. Classification (NCBI taxonomy): domain Eukaryota; kingdom Metazoa; phylum Chordata; class Chondrichthyes; order Orectolobiformes; family Hemiscylliidae; genus Hemiscyllium; species Hemiscyllium ocellatum. The sequence continues at coordinate 72,763,686 of NC_083410.1, forward strand.
ATAGGAAGGGGAAAAGATGAGATTCTAAAGGGAGAATATAGAAAGTTAGGCAGGAATTTAAAAAGGAGGTCCTTGAGAGTAGTAATGTCTGGATTACTCCTGATGCTGAGAGCTAGTGAGGATAGGAAGAGAAGGATAGAGCAGATGTATGCGTGGCTGAGGAGCTGGTATATGGGAAAAGGATTCACATTTTTGGATCATTGGAATCTCTTTTGGGGTAGATGTGACCTGTACAAAAAGGATGGATTATATCTGAATTGGAAGGGGACTAATATACTGGCAGGAAGATTTGCTAGAGCTGCTCGGGAGGATTTAAACTAGGAAGTTGGGGTGGGTGGGACCCAGGAAAAAGCGAAGAAAGAGTTCAATCTAAGACTGGTACAGTTGGCAAAATGAGCAAGTCGAACAATCAAGTCAGACAGGAACAAAGCAGAGAACAAGGTAGGACTGAAAATTAAACTTCAATACAAGAGGCCTAACAGGGAAGGCAAGTGAACTCAAACAAACTAGGTTAGGAACAAGGGACTTGGATATCGTAGTAAGTATAGAAACATGGTTCAGGGATTGACAGGACTGGCAGCTTAATGTTCTAGGTTACAAATGCTACAGGAAGGATAGAAAGGGGAGAGGTGGGGGCAAGACAGAAGGGGCAGCAGCATTTTTGATAAGGAATAGCATTACAGCTGTACCTAGGGAGGATATTCCTGGGAATACATTCAGGGAAGTTATTTGGGTGGAACTGAAAAATAAGAAAGGGATGATCACCTTATTGGGATTGTATTATAGACTCCCTAATAGTCAGCAGGAAGTTCAGAAACAAATTTGTAAGGAGATCTCAGCTATCGTTAAGAATAGGGTGGTTATGGTAGGGGATTTTAACTTTCTAAACATAGACTAGGAATGCCATAGTGTTAAGAGTTTGGATGGAGAAGAATTTGCTAAGTGTGTACAATTCAGTATGTGAATGTACCTTCTACAGAAGGTGCAACACTCAACCTACTCATGGGAAATAATGCAGGGCAGGTGATTGAGGCATCAGTGGGGGAGCACTTTGGGACCAGCAACCATATTCTATTAGTTTTAAATTAATGATGGAAAAGGATAAACCGGATCTAAAAGTTGAATATCTAAATTGGAGGAAGGCTAATTTTAACGATATTAGGCAAGAGCTGATTGGGGACAATTATTTGCAGATAGACAGATGGCTGGAAAATAGGAAGTCTTCAAAAGTGAGATAATGAGATTCCAAAGAGTGTATATTCCTGTTGGGTGAAAGGAAAAGTTGGTAGGTGTAGGGAATGCTGGATGACTAAAAAAATTGAGGGTTTGGCTAAGAAAAAGAAGGTAGCATAAGTCAGGTGTAGTCAGGATAGATCAAGTGAATTCTGAGCGTATAGGCAGTAGGAGTAGACTTAAGAGGGAAATCAGGAGGGCAAGAAGGGGACATGAGATAGCTTTGGCAAATAGGGTTAAGGCAAATCCAAAGGGTTTTTATAAATGCATTACGGACAAAAGGGTAACTAGTGAAAGAATAGAGCCCCACAAAGATCAGCAAGGCAGCCTATGTGTGGAGCCGCAGGAGATGGGAGAGATACTAAATGAGTATTTTGCATCAGTGTTTACTCTGGAGAAAGATAAGAAAGACATAGAATGTGGGAAAATAGATGGTGACATTTTGAAACATGTCCAAATTATGCAGGAGGACCCCCTGATGTCTTGGTATGCACAAAAGTGGATAAATCCCCAGGACCTGATCAGGTATACCCTGGAACCCTGTGGGAAGCTAGGGAAGTGATTGCTGGGTCCTTTGCTGAGATATTTGTATCATTTATAGTCACAGGGGAGGTGCCAGAAGACTGGAGGTTGGCTAATGTGGTGCCATGGTTGAAGAAGGGTGGTAAGGACAAGCCAGGGAACTATAGACCAGTGAGCCTGACGTTGGTGGTGGGCAAGTTGTTGGAGGGAATCCTGATGGACCGGGATTTAAATCTACAGAGGAACCTCAATTATCTGGCATTCGATTAATCAAATTTCAGATTATCTGAACAAGATCGCAAGGTCCCAATGCTTGTTATCCAGCATCGATTATCCAGCATTCAATTAACCAAGAGAAATACTCCCAGCCCGTGTCCTTTGGGTAATCGAGGTTCCTATGTATTTGAAAAGGCAGGGACTGATTAGGGATAGTCAACATGGCTTTGTAAGTGGGAAATCATGGCTCATGAACTTGACTGAGTTTATTGAAAAAGTAACAAAGAGGATTGATGAGCACAGAGTGGTGGACATGATTTTTCTGGACTTTTGTCAGGCGTTCAACAAGGTTCCTCATGAGAGACTAGTTAGCAAGGCTAGATCTCATGGATTACAGGGAGAACTCCATTTGGATACAGAACTAGGTGGTGGTGGTGATTAGATTATTTACAGTGTAGAAACAGGCTCTTCAGCCCAACAAGTCCACACTGACCTGCCAAAGTACAAGCCACCCAGACCCATTCCCCTACATTTACCCCTTCACCTAACACTACGGGCAATTTAGCATGGCCAATTCACCTGACCTGCACATTTTTGGGCTGCGGACGGAAACCGGAGCACCCAGAGGAAACCCATGCAGACACGGGGAGAATGTGTAAACTCCACACAGTCAGTCGCCTGAAGCGGGAATTGAACCCGGGTCTCTGGCACTGTGAGGCAGCAGTACTAACCACTGTGCCACTGTGCCGTGTGACCAGTGGTGTGCCGCAAGGATTGATGCTGGATCAACTACTTTTCATCATTTACATAAATGATTTGGATGTGAACATAGGAGGTACAGTTAGTAAGTTTGCAGATGACACAAAAATTGGAGGTGCAGTGGACAGCAAAGAAAGTTATCTCAGAGTGCAATGGGATCTTGATCAGATGGGCCAATGGGCTGAGTGACAGATGTTTAATTTAGATATATGCAAGATGCTGCAGTTTGGAAAGTCAAATCAGAGCAAAACTTACACACTGAATGGTAACATCCTGGGGAGTGTTGCTGAACAAAGAGACCTTGGAGTGCAAGTTCATAGCTCCTTGAAAGTAGAGTGGTAGGTAGATAGGACAGTAAAGAAGGCTTTTGGTATGCTTTCCTTTATTGGTCAGAGTATTGAGTATAGGAGTTGGGGGGGGGGGGGGGGGGGGGGGGGGGGGGGGGGGGGGGGTGGGGGGGGGGGGGGGGGGGGGGGGGGGGGGGTCATGTTGCAGCTATACAGGACATTGGTTAGGCCACTCTTGGAATATTGCATGTAATTCTGGTCTCCTTCCTATTAGGAGGAAGATGTGAAATTTGAAAGGATTCAGAAAAGACATTCAAGGATGTTGCCAGGGTCGGAGAATTTGAGGTGTAAGGAGAGACTGAAAAGCCTGGGGCTGTTTTCCCTGGAGCTTCAGAAGCTAAGGGGTGACTTAATAGAGGTTTATAAAATCCTGAGGGGCATGGATAGGATAATTAGATAAGGTCTTTTCCCTGGGGTGGGGGAGTCCAGGGCATAGGTTTAGAGTGAGAGGGGAAAGATTTAAAAGGTATCTAAGGGGCAACCTTTTCATGCAGAAGGTGGTGCATATATGGAATGAGCTGCCAGTGGAAGTGATGAAGGCATTTAAGTCATCTGGATGAGTTTATGAATAGAGGGATATGTTTAGTGGGATTTGGACTAAGTGCTGGCAAACTGGATTAGATTAGAATATCTGGTCGGCATGGACAAGTTGGACCGTAGAATCTGTTTCTGCGCTATACATCTCTATGCCTCTGTGTTGATGAGTGTCACATGAACTGGAGAATGTTGTCTCCCCCCAAAATGTTATTTTCATTTGTAAGTCTCATTTTAACTACTTTTTGTTAGAATGACCTAGAAATAGTCCTTTGACAAGGACTGGCCAATTATTTAATTTGTTTGTCCATTAATCGACAGTCAAAAGAGTATGAACAAACATGTATCAATGCTGGTGTGATTTGTACAGTTAGGAAATTAAGATTTGTCTCACTTTGTGAATGAATTGAAGTAAATAAATGAAATAAAACAGAGAATTACAGTGGGTCTCACATTAGTGGTAAGGAAATTATTAGAAAAAATTCTGAAGGAGAATCTCCATTTCAAGAAGCAAGGTTTGATCAGGAATAGGCAGCATGGATTTCTCAGAGGGAGGTCATGCCTAACAAATCTGTTTGAACTTTTCAAAGACCACGTGTGTACATGAGGGCGGTGCAGTCGATGTCGTTTATATATATTTCATGCCTTTGTTTTCACATGGGAGACTGATAAACCAGATATAAGCACATGGAATCGAGGGTAAACCAGCAAGTTGCATCCAAAATTGACTCAGCAGCAGGAGGCAGAGAGTGGTAGTGGAAGGCTGATGTGTGGCTGGAGGCCAGCGTGTAGTGATCTGGGGATCAGTGCTCAATCCCTTATTGTTTGTAATATATTTAACCAATGTAGATGAGAATGCTGGGTGTGGGGTTGGTGTGGGGGAATGGTAGAGGGGTGGGGGGGGCGATATTTGGGGAGGAATGATAAGTAAGTTTTAGAAGACATGGAGATTCACCAGTAGGTTGACAATGAAGGAGAGGATTCTGGATTAGTGGTGCTGGAAGAGCACAGCAGTTCAGGCAGCATCCAAAGAACAGTTAAATCAACATTTTGGGCAAAAGCCCTGATGAAGTCATTGTTTTTACCTCAATGAAGGAGAGGATTTTTGCTTACAGGAGGATTCAAACAGATTGGTCAGATGGGCAGATCAGGATTATTATATATAGAATTTACCCCTGATAATTGTGAGGTGATTCACTTTGGAAGAAATAACACAATAAGGGAGTACTCAATGAATGGCAAGACACTAGGAAATTCAGAGGAACAGAGGTATCTTGGGGTATTTGTTCACAAATCCCTGAAGATGGCAGGGAAGGTTTACCGGATAAATAAGGCAGCACACAGGCCACTTGCTTTTATCAGTTGAGGCATTAATTATGAGAGCAGGGACATTGTATTGGAGCTGCACATGACTTTGTTTAGTCCATTGCTGGAGTAGTATGGTCAATTCTGGTCTCTGCACTCTAAGAAGGATGTGATTACACTGGAAATGGCACAGAGGACATTCACCAGGATGTTACCTGGGATAGAACACTTCAGCTTGAAGAGAAACTGGATAAGGTCAGGTTCTTTTCTTTGGAGCAGGGAAGGTTGAGTGGATACCTAACAGAGTTATATGAGGTTATCAAGAGCATGAACAGGGTGAATAGAAAGTAGCTGTTCCTCTTAATTGAAAAGTTTGTAACAAGGGAGTGTAATTTTAAAGTGAAAGGCAGGGGGTTTTGAGGAAAAATATTTTCACCCAGAGGGTGGTAGGGCCTGGGAGGGTAGTTCAGGCTGGTAAGCTTAAAAATAAAACTTGGATGAACACTTAAAATGTAAAAACATTCAGGGCTATGGGCAGAGTGCTGAAAGGAGAGATTAATTTACATTTGGTGGTACAGAGTTGGTAGACTGAAAGGGTTCTTCTGTACCATATGAATCTAAGATTCAATGAAAGTTCAATAAAATTAATTTCCGTTCTTCTTCTTCACCAATTGGCTGTATATGTTTAACACAGTGAAATTTGACTTTGGATGTTATTCCAGCACTGACACCAGTAGTTTGAGTACTTTTTAAAACTTTGTATTCCTAGACTAATTACGTAACAACAGTTAAAGTATCTGTGCCCAAGTACGCTATACCAAAGATAGCGCCAAAGCAGCAACATTACACACTTTTCACTGCATTCATTTGAGTGCATGTGACAATAAAAGGCTATTCTAAAATCAATTACTACTTGGAGAGCAAAATGCACTCAGGGGATTCCTGTTATATTTCTGGTCTTCAGTTACTACTTATTCCTTCTCGACTTGCATTTTCTGAATCATAGAACACCAAGCTGAAACACAGTGCAGATAGAGTCATTTGGGTCATTGGGTCTGCACTGACCTTCAAAAGGGCATCCCACCCATACTCATATCCCTCCCCTCCACCCCCCCCCCCCCCCCCCCCCCCCCCCCCCCCCCCCCCCCCCCCCCCCCCCCCCCCCCCCCCCCCCCCCCCCCCCCCCCCCGCCCACCCTATCCTTGTAACGCCACATTAACAGAAGAGAACAGAATATAGAATAACTTAACCTATCCAAAAACCCAACAGACTATCCCAACTTAAGGATGCTGTTCCAAATTCCAGCAACAATCCCCATTCACACCCCTTGGCACTAAAGGTAAAATCTCTACACGAGAGAGATGGCAGAGAGATTCAACATGGACCACATTCTTCCATGTAGTTGTTCCTTTGACCAGCAGCCTCAAAATGGACTGAGTGCTCCGAACAGTCAGGCTGCTAAAACCCAAAACAAACCAGAGTAAAGCTGAACCGGGAGAACTGGCCACACCCCTTTCATTATAGAAGCGTGTTTTTTTAAAACTTAAAAGCTTCTTCAAGTAGATCAGGACAGACATTTCAGAACCTGTGTCTAGTAAAAGCCGTTTGAAACACAGCCTTGTTAAAGGAGCAGCAACATCACACCTTCCTATTCATTACCCATCCAAATGCCTTTTAAATTCTGCAACTGTACTAGCCTCCACCATTTTCTCTGGCAGCTCATTTCATACACATAACACTCTCTGTGTGAAAAAGTTGCCTCTTGAGCCTCTTTTAAATTTTTCCCTCTCATCCTCTAATTCTGGACTCCGCCCCACCCCAGGTAAAAGACCTTGTCCATTCACCCTGTCCATTGCCCTCATGATTTCAGAAACCTTTGTAAGGTCACCCCTCAGCCTCGGACTCTCCAAGGAAAACAGCCCCAGCCTATTCAGCCTCTCCGTACAGTTCAAATCCTCCGACCTTTGCAACACCCTTGTAAACCTTTTTTGAACCCATTCATGTTTCACAGTATCTTTCTGATAGGAGGGAGATCAGAATTGCACATAATATTCCAAAACTGGCCTAATCAATATTCTGTACAGCTGCAACATGACCTCCCAACTCCTATACTTTATGCACTGGCCAATAAAGGAATGCATACCAAATGCCTTCTTCACTATCTTATCTACCTTCAAGGAACTATGAACCTGCACTCCAAGGTCTTTTTGTTCAGCAACACTTTCCTGGACCTTGCCATTAAGTGTATAAGTCCTGCCTGATCTGCCCTTCCAAACTCGCATTTATCTAAATTAAACTCCATCTGCTACTTGCTAGCCCAATGGCCCATCTGATCAAGATCTCATTGTACTCTAAGGTGACTTTCTTCGCTGTCCACTACACCTTCAAACTTAGTGTCATCTGTAAAATTACTAACTATACCTCCTATGTTCACATCCAAATTATTTATATAAATGATGAAAAGCAGTGGACCCAGCACTGATCCTTGGGGCAGGGTAAAAACAATGACTGCAGATGCTGGAAATCAGATTCTGGATCAGTGGTGCTGGAAAAGCACAGCAGTTCAGACAGCATCCAAGGAGCAGTAAAATCGATGTTTTGGGCAAAAGCCCTTCATCAGGAACCTTGGGGCACACCACTGGTCACAGGCCTTCAATCTGAAAGATAACCCTGCACCACCAGCCACTGTCTCCTACCTTTGAGCCAGTTCTGTATCCAAATGGTAAGTCTCCCTGTACTCCATGTGATCTAACCTTGCTACCAGTATACCATGAGGAACCTTCTTGAATGCCCTACTGAACTCCATATAGACTACGTCCACCACTCTGCCCTCATCAATCCTCTTTGTTACTTTTTCAATAAACTCAATCAAGTTAGTGAGACATGATTTCTGTTCAACAAAACTGAGATGGCCTGAAATGCCTCCATTTATTCATGGACTAACTAAAATTGCTAGTACTAAAATTAAGGCCTGTCCCTAATCTGGTCAAAAAAATGTCAACAGCTACTCACAAATTACCTCAATGTACTAATGGCTATGTGGTCTTTGAATGAAGATTAAAACTCGCCAGGAACAAAATGAATGTTTAAGAACTCAAATTAAAGCTTACAATGTCACACTTTAAAAATTAGTTTAATTATTCTAAACGTTTTTTTCCCTAAATCCTTAATAGCCTTGTGTTGCTCTTATTTCATTTGAATTCTGCTGCATTTGTACATTGATTGTACTTTCTTTGTACATTGATTTTAATCTCACAGTTTCTTTTTAAATTTTTGCCTGTGCTGAGGTAATCATCGACTCCACTCCTGATGGTGTGAGACTTCTTCCTGTTTTTACCTTGTGCTTAGTTTCTTATCCAGATCAACCATGTTGTAAGTGTTTAGTTCTTATATGCAAGCATGAAACCTGTAATTTGGTTTCAAGGTCTAAAGAGAGTCAGCATCATGGAAGGGTGTTTTCCATGGTTAGGAAGTCTATAACCAGGCGTAATAGTGTACTACATAACAGTAGTAACAGGGATAGTGTATAGGTAATTTATGACTGAAATGAACAAAAACTTCTTCACTCAAACAAACGTGAACCTTTTGAATTTTCTAACCCAGGAGGTTGTGGAGGCCAAGGCACCGAATATTATCAAGAAAGAGATTTGTTTTTGGAAGTTATAGGCAACAATGGGTATGGGGAGAAAACAGAAATATGGCATTGAGGTAGAAGATTAGCCATGATCATATGAAATGGTGGGACAGAGTCAAACAGGCAATTGGCCTACTCATGCTCCTAGTTTCCATGATTTTGCATTTCTGTGGATAGATTTGAATGGTTTCCTTTAAAAATTTGTTTGAGAACTATAACTATTGGAACTCAATCTGGCTAGAAAATAACTTGTGTATGCTTTTTGAAGTCATTTTCAGTAATTTAGTACTATTTACAAGCTGACAAATGTTCTATGGTCAACTGATCTGCACAAGTGAGAGTTTGGAAATAAGTAGCCTGAGGGTAAGGGCAAAGGTAAAGCAGGTACACTTTATGAGGTGAGGTAATGTATGACTTCAACTGCAGAAAACTCAAATGTGGAACTTCAATAGAGTGATTTAACAATGAACTACAGATCACCACCACTTTTTCAGTGCAGTTAGTGAGGAGCAACAAATGTTGACCTTGCCACCGATGTGAATGAATTTAAAAAAGGGCTGATGGGCATACACAATGAAATGGTTTATGAAAAGCTTTGGAAGTTCTGTCCCAGGTTAGTTTGGAACCTCAGTCTACTCTCTTTTACTCTCAGATTGCTGTTATGAATGGTCAGACTACTGCAACAACAGCTGTAAATTCTAGTATTGAAATTAATTTGTAGAACATCACACCAGTTTAGCGATCTATTTGCGAACAAATTACTAAAATTCCTGAGATATTGCAGAGGAGGAGTGGTGGTAAAACCATGCAACCTGCTAACTACTTCAATGTGACAGTATTCTTTCTCCCACCATTCACTAATGCCTTTACAATTGCATATAATGCAGTCCATTGTTGCTACTGTCAATGCGGAGATTCACTACTCGGCCATTTAGGGACTTCAAGTCATCTTGAAAGCCATACACAATTTCCTACACTGAAAACTAATTGGAAAGTTAAGCCAGTTAAGTAATACAGTTTATACAGAGGACAGACACCAAGGGAATGCACAAAGTTATCATAATCATGTCAGTAAGGAAAGGATTTTGGCTCAGAAGATTATGAAGTAGATCAATATGGATGAGGTTAGGAATAGCAAGAGTCAGAAAAGGTAGTCACACCTTTAAACAGAACATTAAACAAGAAATTGTTTGAGCTTGTCATAAAAATGTAATAAGTGTGGGAACTTTTAATCTTCATTTGGCTGGACCAATAAAATTGGTAAAGTTGATCTGGAAGATAGCTTTGTAGTATGCTTTCATGGTAATTTCCAGGACCAATACACTGTGGAACAAATGAGTTATTTTAAGTTGTTATTGTTATTGAAGTTATTTTACATCTGGTATTATGTAATGAAGCAGTGTTAATTAGCAATCTCACAGTAAAAGAACTGTTTGGAATCAAGAATAACATGTTTGAAATCATGTAATGCCTGAAACTGAAACAGTCCAATCACAAGTAAGGCAATAAGTAAATAAAGACAGGCAATTACATAGATATGAGAGAAGAACTTGCTAAGATTGGTTGGATAAATTGATTTAAATGTATGGTAATAAATAAGGTGGGAAATATTTAAAGGAAATAATTGGATATAAAATTGGATGAGCGATTGGAAACAGGGAATGTTGATTGATGGCTATTTTTCAGACTGTACAGCTCCAATATAACCCCTTTATTCATGATAATCTCTGTCTTGACTGGTAAAAAGCATGGCTTCTTAACTATACTATGAAGCTCAAAGCACCTTCATAAATCTATGGAGAAGCACCCCAAGACCTCTCTATTCCTCTGAGCTTCCAAGTTTTGAGTACTCCCTTGTCTTGTTGCTTCCTCCAAAGTGTATCATCTCACATTTATCAGGGTTAAACTTCTTCTGCACTTAGCTGACCATCTGACCAACCAGTCTATATATTCCTTTAACATAAGATATCCCTCCTCACTGTCAACCACCTGGCCAATCTTTATGTCATCTGCAAACTTACTGATCATGTCTCTTCCAGTCTCACAAACAAAGAGGCCCAGCATTGGTTCAAACTTTGAAAGCATTGTAAACTGTGAGAAGAATGATATAGAACTTGAAAAGAACAAAGAGCAACACAGCACATGCCCTCCAAGCCTATGCATTTTGCAGATATCAAAACTGTCTCACTTATGTGATCCCCTCCTGTTCATGCACTTCTTGAATACTGCTATTGTACTTGCTTCCACCATCTCCTCTGGCAACGTGTTCCAGACATTCACCATGCTGTGTGTGAAAAGCTTTCCTTGCACATCTCTTTTAAACTCCATCCACCAACCATCACATCTTGAACTTGTATCCCTAGTAATTAATCCCTCCAGCCTGGGAAAAAGCCTCATACTTTCCATTCCATCCATGCCATTCACAGTCTTATAATTTTCTATCAGGTTGCCCCTTAACCTCCTTGCATTCCAGTGCAAGCAGATCCAGTCTATTCAGCCTTTCTTCATCACAAAAATCCCCCATACCAAGCAACATCCTGATAAGACATTAGAGGTTTGGATTAGGAATTGGCTGGCTGGAAGGAGACAGAGGGTAGTAGTTGATGGATTATGTTCATCTTGGAGCGCAGTTACTAGCGGTGTACCACAAGGATCTGTTTTGGGACCATTGCTTTTTGTTATCTTTATAAATGATCTAGAGGAAGGACTTGAAAGCTGGGTAAGCAAGTTTGCGGATGACACAAAAGTCGGTGGAGTTGTGGATAGTGAGGAAGGAAGTGGTAGGTTACAGCGGGATATAGATAAGTTGCAGAGCTGGGCGGAAATGTGGCAAATGGAATTCAATGTAGCTAAGTGCGAAGTGGTTCACTTTGGTAGGAATAACAAGATGATGGATTACTGGGCTAATGGTAGGCTACTTGGTAGTGTGGATGAGCAGAGGGATCTTGGTGTCTATGTACACAGATCTCTGAAAGTTGCCACCCAGGTAAATAGTGCTGTGAGGAAGGCATATGGTGTACTGGGCTTTATTGGCAGAGGAATTGAGTTCCGGAGTCCTGAGGTCATGTTGCAGTTGTATAAGACTCTGGTGAGGCCTCATCTGGAGTATTGTGTGCAGTTTTGGTCGCCATACTATAGGAAGGATGTGGAAGCTTTAGAACGAGTGCAGAGGAGGTTTACCAGGATGTTGCCTGGAATGGTAGGAAAATCTTATGAGGAAAGGCTGAGGCACTTGGGGCTGTTCTCATTGGAGAAGAGAAGGTTTAGGGGAGATCTGATAGAAGTGTATAAGATGATTAGGGGTTTAGATAGGGTAGATACTAAGAACCTTTAACCGCTAATGGAGTCAGGTGTTACTAGGGGACATAGCTTTAAATTAAGGGGTGGTAGGTATAGGACAGATGTTAGGGGTAGATTCTTCACACAGCGGGTTGTGAGTTCATGGAATGCCCCTGCCCGTATCAGTGGTGAACTCTCCTTCTTTATGGTCATTTAAGCAGGCATTGGATAGGCATTTGGAAGTTATTGGGCTAGTATAGGTTAGGTAGGATTCGGTCGGCGCAACATCGAGGGCCGAAGGGCCTGTACTGCGCTGTATCCTTCTATGTTCTATGTTCTAAGACTTTTCTATACCCTCTCCAAAGCATCCACATCCTTCTGGTAGTGTGGTGACCAGAACTGTACACAATATTCCACATGTGGCCTAACTAAAGTTCTATAAAGCTGCAGCATAATTTGCCTATCTTTATATTCAACTGCCATCCCAATAAAGGCAAGAATACCGTAGGCCTTTTTTTTTCAAACTACCTTATCTACCTGCACTGCCTCCTTCTGGGATTTATGGACCTGCACACACAGATCCCTCTGCATAACAATACACATAAGGGTTAGGAACATTGACAAGTTGGAGGATTGATGACAAATGAAATTCAAAAAGATGTGAAACTTGAAAGGGTTCAGAAAAGATTTACAAGGATGTTGCCAGTGTTGGAGGATTTGAGCTATAGGGAGAGGTTGAATAGACTAGGGCCGTTTTCCCTGGAGTGTTGGAGGCTGAGAGGTGACCTGATGGAGGTTTATAAAATCATGAGGGGCATGGATAGGATAAATAGACAAAGTCATTTCCCTGGGGTAGGGTGTCCAGAACTAGAGGGCATAGGTTTAGCGTGAGAGAGGAAAGATATAACGGAGACGTAAGGGGCAACTTTTTCACTCAGAAGGTAGTACGTGTATGGAACAAGCTGGCAGAGGAAGTGGTGGAAGCTTGTACAATTGCAACATTTAAAAGGCATCTGGATGGGTATATGAATAGGAAGGGTTTGGAGGGATATGGGCCAGGTGCTGGCAGGTGGGACTAGAATGGGTTGGGAGATCTGGTCGGCATGACGAGTTGGACCACAGTGTCTGTTTCCATGCTGTACATCTCTATGACTTTATGACTCTATAAAGCATGAGGTAATACATTTTCATAGCAAGAACATGAACAGATAGTATAAAATAATGCGTACTATTCCAAAGGGTATGTGGAGCAGAGACATCTGGGAATTTATTTGCATTAGTCATTTAAAGTGGCATAATAGATGGAGAGAACAGTTAATAAAACATCTGATATTCTATATTTTATTAATAGTGACATTGACTACAACAGCTGGAAGGTTATCTGAAGATGTATAAAACACAGTTCTGGATATGCATACTTAGGAAGGATGCAAAGGCATTACAGACAGAGTACAGAAGAGAGTTCTGAGAATGGGTACAGAATTGAGAAACTGCAGTCATGGAGATAGATTTTTTCTTGGAGAGGAGAAATAGAATAAGATTTAATTGAAGTATTAAAAGTTATGAAAAGTCTGGATGGTCAAGACAGAAAAAACTTGCTGCTGATAAACAAATCAAAAATATGAAAGCTCAGAATTGAAGTATTTTGCAGAAGTAAATACGATATGAGAAAATACATTTTAATGCAGCAAGTCATTTGTATCTGGTCCACACTGCTTGGAAGTGTGGTGGACGCAGGTTCAATTGACAAAACATTAGATGATGATTTAATTATGTAAATTATGGAAATAATGTTATAAGGAACAGATGGGAGAATGGCACAAAGTCATGAGTCCCGATGTTCTGATGGCCAGATAGTCATTATTCCAGCATAGGTGGGAATCCCCAATGTAGTAGACTATGAAGAAATTCCTGAAATTGAAGATACTGTATGAATAATTCCCTGACACCTGGAACCCTCCAAATATCGCCATTTAAACTGGAGAATTTGGATGGTTCAGTTGAAATTAAGTAAATTAATAGTTACTCAGGAAATATTAGCTTATCAAGTACATGACCTAGTTCCTCAGTAACTCTTCAACTGATTCTATACTTATGTCATATGTCCCCAACGACAACTCTTCTAGAGCTGTTACTTCTCAGAGATCCTGACCTGACACCGCCTCTCTACAAAGGACCCAATAACTTCTTCTCCTGCTCTACATCCCAGCCCCAATTTCCCTGCCATTAGACACCCCATCTTCCTAAGTTCCACACTCATCTATGCTTCACCTGCTGCCAGCCCTAACTGCCACCTAAGAACCAACATCCAGCAACCCCCTCACTGCTCCGCTTTTCACATCCCGCCCACACCCCCACCCCACCCAACCTCCGATCCAAATTCCTACCACTTTCCTGGTTTCTTTGCCACATTGTATTCTACTTACCTGGCATTGTGTTTACCTGGTATCCTATCTTCTACCCTTTTGGCATCTTATATCCTTGCACCCCAACCCCAAGCCAGCTGGAAACCAAACCAGCTGGAACACTTGGCTAGTTCCTACTTATCTGGCTGTACTCTACCCCATACTAATCTGGCACTTTAGCTTTTCGGCACCCTAACAATACATTTGCCTGTATACATATTGTTTGACAGCAGCTGTCAAAGTGGCCATCTGGAACTTTATTTTTCAGGCAACTGATTAGCGGGAAAGGGGAGTGGTTTGCCTTTCCCCAACAGATCTTCACTCTGAAGGAAGTACAGTTGCACATTTCTGAAGGATCTCTATCAGAAATATAGAACTCCCTGCTTTTGTGAAAAAAAGAATGAGGGGAATGGCAATCTGCATGTGATTGCCACTCCTTTGAAAATCTGGTCAACGATGTTTATTCGGAGAGCAAGTGCAGGCATAACGGGCAGAATAGCATTCTTCTGCACTATACCAATTTAGTGGTTCAACTAAAAAAACATTTAATAAAAATATATTCCATTGCCAAACAAAACACATATCCATTGTAAAACAAAAACTCAGCAAGAAAGATTCATTTCTGGCTTACATAGCAAGTTAAAGGTTGTGTTAGATTAAAAGAAAAGGCTTATAATGTTGCATTAAAGAAATCTGAGGATAGATATTGATAAGAAGCCAGCAATGGGGCATTAAAAATGGATTAAAAAAAAGGAAAACTTAGAATAGAAGAGGAACCTTGCCAGGAATATGAAACCAGATTATAAGAGATTTTATAGGCTTTATACTAAATAAGTGACAAAGTTGCTAAACATTGAACCCTTGGAAACTTAGATAGGAGAACTCAGTATTGGAATGAGAAAATGGCAGAGATATTGAATAAATATTTTAAGTTTGTTTTCATAGTAGAAGACAGAACTTACTAGTTTGTAATCTAGCTACTGAAAAAAGTGGGGAAATGAAGGTAATTAATAACAATTTTTTTTAAAGTATTGAAGAAAACTAAGGGTCTAAAATCCAATAAATTTCTAGAATTTGATGATCTAAATTCTAAAGAGCCAGTCGATGTACTGTAAAATAAAGTGATTCTGTTGAAGTATTCAGTGAGTAAGTTTGCAGATGACACTAAAATCAGAGATGTAGTGGACAGCGAAGAAGGTTACCTCAGAGTACAACGGGATCTTGATCAGATGGGCCAATGGGCTGAGGAGTGGCAGATAGTTTAATTTAGATAAATGTGAGGTGCTGCATTTTGGAAAAGCAGGTGCTGCATTTTGGAAAAGCAGGTGCTGCATTTTGGAAATGCAATCAGAACAGGACTTATACACTTAATGTAATGTCCAGGGGAGTGTTGCTGAACAAAGAGACCTTGGAGTGCATGTTCATAGTTCCGGGAAAGTAGAGTCTAAGGTAGGTAGGATAGTGAAGGTATGCTTTCCTTTATTGGTCAGAGTATAGAGTTTAGGAGTTGGGAGGTCATACTGTGGCTGTACAGAACATTGGTTGTGCCATTTTTGGAATATTGTATACCATTTTGCTCTCCTTCCTATTGGAAGGGTGTTGAAAAACTTGAAAGGGTTCAGAAAAGATTTAAGGATGTTACCAGGGTTGGATGATTTGAGCTAAAGGTAGAGGCTGAATAGGCTGGGGCTGTTTTCCCTGGAGTGTTGGAGGCTGAGGAGTGACCTTATACAGATTTTTAAAATCATGAGGGGCATGAATAGGATAAATTGACAATATCTTTTCCCTGGGGTGGGGGAGTCCAAAACTAGAAGTTTTAGAGTGAGAGGAGAAAGATATAAAAGGAATCTAAGGGGCAACTTTTTCACCCAGAGGGTGCATGTATGGAATGAGCTGCCAGAGGAAGTGATGGAGGCTGGAACAATTACAACAAGCTGCCAGAGGAAGTGATAGAAGCTAGTACAATTACAACATTTCAACAGCATCTGCATGGGTGTACAAATAGGAAGGGTTTAGAGGGATATGGGCCAAGTGCTGGCAAATGGGACAAGATTAGATTGGGATATTTGGTTGGCATGGACGAGTTGGACCAAAGGGTCTGCATCTGTGCTGTACATCTTCATGACCCTATTCACTGGGGAATCTGGACCACAGAGATATTGAGAGATGACAGTTGAATGTACAGTTAAAGGACAGCTTCAAACCAGTGTCTACAGGAAAACAACACACATGGATCAAAAGCAATCAACCCAACACCTACAAACGAAGCTTCATCAAGACATTATTCTGATGAGCTACATCACACTGCAACACCCACGAACTACAAAAAGCAGAAGAAAAATACCTATACAACATTTTCAAGAAAAATGGGTCCCCAATAAACACAATCCACCTTTTCCTCAGAAACAAACCCAAACAAGCAGACAACACAACGAAAAACTAAGCCACATCACCTTATGTCAAAGACATATCAGAAATCACTTCCAGACTACTCAGACCCCTTGGCATCATGGTAGCCCATGAACCTACCAACACGCTTAAACAGCAACTAATGAATCTAAAAGCTCCAATAGATACCACCAGCAAAACTAACGTCATTTACAAGATACCATGCAAGAACTGTAAAAAAACACTACATCAGACAAACTAGCAGGAAACTTGCCACCAGGATACATGAACACCAGCTGGCCACCAAAAGACACGAGGAGAAAGTGAGGTCTGCAGATGCTGGAGATCCAAGCTGAAAATGTGTTGCTGGGGAAGAAGGGCTTATGCCCGAAACGTCGAATCTCCTCTTCCTTGGATGCTGCCTGACCTGCTGCGCTTTTCCAGCAACACATTTTCAGCACCAAAAGACACGACCCACTATCACTAGTTTCTATACAGACAGACAAAGAAGGATGACACTTTGACTGAGATAACACACACATCCTCGGACAGGTAAAACAAAAACATACATGAGAATTCTTAGAGGCATGGCATTCTAACCAGAACTCCATCAATAAACACATTGATTTAGATCCTACCTACCTTCCCTTGAAAAAAATAACATCACCCACCTTAAGAAACCAAGCCTTAAAAATAGAGAGGTGGGACATACCACCAGCTCTTCACCAGAGACGCTTACTGACTGACCATGTTACTTAGTATGGTGTCTGAAAACAAACCTTCAAGCTCAGTGAGTTAATTTACATATTTATCATCAACATGAGCTACAAATCTTTTCAAAAATCGCAAAGATATAGTTTCTTTCAGTATCAGAAAACAATCAAGTGGGATGAGATTAGGAGAATTTTCATGGCCCAAAAAAAACCATAGATCTTTGGAATTCTCTATCCCAGAAAGTTGTGGATGCTCCGTTGTTGTTATATTGAAGTTTCTTTATAGATCTTTGTTCTCTTGAAAGATCAGAGATTCGAGAAGTGGATGGCAAAGTGGAGCTGAAGTTCTGTCATGATCTTGATGGGAAGTCTGCGTTGGTAATCAAATCCCATTATTCCATGAGTTGTTACAAACATGTAAATGATCAAGATGGTTTTTTTTTATGACCTCTATCAATATCTAAGATAAAAGAAACACAAACCAGGTTTCATCAATAAACAAGGAAACAAAAAGGTATTATAACATATATATTCTTTAACATGGCAAAAATTGATTATTAATTACTAATATGCAACCCTAAACTACCCTCCCTTTATATCCAAATGTGAACACATTCATTCACAAACAGAACAGACAATTTTAAATAAATATTATTATTGAATTACAGGCATTCTATGGATCAAGAGTCCAGACCAAAAAGTGGTGGAATGAAGTGGCTTTACTCAGTTCTCTTGATTTTGGCAATGATATCATGTTATTGTCAACTATTTTGAACCTCAATTTGGTAGCTGGTCAGTCAGACCTAGGTCTTTTGGTTCTTGTTTCCAGATTCTTTTAACACTGGTTTTCCTCCACTCACTTCTTCACTCCATCTTCTGTCTATTAGTTGTTTTGACAAGCATTGTGACCTCAAAATGACATACAATGTAGCACAACTAATCTGGCAAATGCCAGAAGCCCCTTCCATCGTGAGCCATTGTGTCTTATGATCACATTTTATGTGGCAGCCTGAAATAAAAACAGAAAGTGCTGCAAATAAAGAAATTCTATTGTTATTTGAGATTTCTAGCAACTGCAGTATTCTATTTTTGTGTTTTGTGATACCCTGTTTCCCTTTATACGTATACTGCCTACGTTTGTGTTTGTTATTCTGTAGTTACACAAGGTCAGTGGCCATCACTCTGTCTACCCTTTAGCCACACTGTACTTTGATACTTAGCTCAAATAAAACACAATCAGACAAACGTAAATTCAAGCCCCATTCCAGACTTTGAGTTCATAATGCCCACATTCGAGTACAGAGGTGAGGGAGCATTTTGCTCTCACAGAGATCTTTTTCTGGTGAGATATTAAATAAATGAGCCATTTGAACTGAACAAGAAAGATTCCACCGTCTTCGTTAAGAGAAAATGAATTATCCCAATACCCTGATCAACTTCATTTGTATTGATTTTGTGAGAACTATTTTTCCAAAAATTCCAACAATCTAAAGGTGCTACCTAAATGAAAGTCGGTTCTTCCCTAATGCTGTAGTATTGGAAGCGAGTGGAAGGCAGCGCCACTGAGAAAAGGAGCGGCACCATTACAGGGGAGTGGCAGTAAGAGTAAAGCAGGTAGCGGACAGGATCAGGTAAGACGAACAGCCAGCCATATTGGAAAGAGCCAAGCGTAGGTGACTTATGCAGGTGAGGAGCTGAATTATAGGGAAAAGTTAGAATGCCAGGGAGGTAGTAAAGGAGCGGCAAGAGTGGGTTTTTCAATTGCGCTGTGATTGATGCATGTCCGGCCCAATCTCTGCCGAGACTGTGATACATTTTCACCGAGTTTTCGGTGGAGGAAATGCGACGGGCATGGGTGGAACACCAGGCGTCACAGTTTAGAAAAGTTTTTCTTTTTCTTGAATCGAATTCATCTACAATAAAACTAATTGAAATTAAGATATCAAATTTAAAATAAGTTCTGAAAAGTATTTAAAATTTGGATCCAAACTATACTTTAAGAATTTTAAATAAGTTAACAATTTGAGGTAAATGTCAGCGTACACACGGAATCTACCTGAATTAAGTGTTCATACCTTAAACCGTTCAAGGCCTGATTTAACCTCCCAAATATCGGGGGAATGTCACTTTAATTAACCCTGGACGACCCGGGACCAAGCCTCGGATTATTTAGCTTCTCACAGTCCTCTACCTCACCACCTTCCTCCCTGGAGGTATTTAACGAATGGGCGGCACCTGCTGTTAGTGGATTTTCTGGCTGTACCCCGTTCGCCAGCTGAAAGTTTCTGGTGGTGAATCACTGTAAGCTGCAGCCTTTACCAGGCCGGAGGATCTCTCCGGGCCAAGCACTACCGACCGAGCTCTTCACCTCATCTTCTATTTTGTGGCAGGTGATTGAGTGGACCTCAAATCCTAGGCTCTTGGATTTCTTCAACCAGAAAAAAGCTTTAGAAGACCGAAAATGCCGAAACCGGTAAGTGGTTAAGAGTCTGTAACTTTTTATTTTGGAAAGCCAGGCGTGTTTAAAACTCATTTCTTAACTAACTTAAGATGGTGTCTTGTGAAATAAGTCGCAGAAATCACTGCATTGCATTACATATAATCTAACGCTTACACCCTTTCCTAGATTTTCTTTTCCCTGTTATGTAATTCTGACTGGGGAAAGCAGTTTTCAAAAAGTAATCTTGCTTTAACTGAAACTTGAAGTTTTGGCATTACAGGTTGCTCTGGTTAATAAGTTAGTTAAGCCTGGCAATGAGCTGTTCTGTTAATAGTATCTTGTTTTCCTTTTTTTAGACTTTACCACCCTACAGTAAGTTTTTTTTTAAGTCATTGCCCTTCCGAGTTTCAGAGGTGGCTTAAATATGGTGAACAAAGCCTACATTTGTACTAGAGTGAAGTGCTTCAAAAGTTTTTAGTTGGTTACTGTGGAAACACTAGAGGGTACAATTTAATGGATCCAAAAAATGGACTACTTAAGATTACTCCTGCCTTCCAAGAAGAATGTAGTAGACATGAGCTTTGGGTGTATTTTTTTTACTCTTCTACTTTCAATGTTTTCCTTTAAATGTGGATGGCTTATTTAACTCTTCCTGGATATATAAAAGTTCATAATACTTTCTAATTTAACAAATTAGGTCATACATCTAGTTATTTAAACAGTTTAGAATTTTCAAAGGTAATGATGAACATTTCAGAACAGAAATGCGGAGACATTTCTTCTGCCAGAGAGTGGCGGGCGTGTGGAATTCATTGCCACAGAGTGCAGTGGAGGCCGGGACGCTAAATGTCTTCAAGGCAGAGATTGATAAATTCTTTATGTCACGAGGAAATAAGGGCTACAGGGAGAATGTGGGTAAGTGGAGTTGAAATGCCCATCAGCTATGATTGAATGGCAGAGCGGACATGATGGGCCGAATGGCCTGCCTTCCACTCCTGTCTTATGTCGAGAACTCCTGCCTTTTTGTGCATGTAACTGATCAATATTAAATGGATTAAGGTTGAATATGCCAGGAACTGAATTGAAACTAATGTAGAGGAAGTATTGTCATCACTACTAAACTGGAGATTGAGCTGAATAAAAGTAATCTGTATTTAAAATGATTCCATGCAGCTTTTAACAAACTTTTTTTTTTCTCTCATTGAGATTTCAAAAGACTCAAGTTTTTTTTTAAAGCATTTTTAAATTAAAAAGTTGATGTAATGATGAATCTATGAAGCAATTTAGTAAGTCAGTTAGGTATTATGTTCAGTTTTTGATTCCATATTTCAGGATGGATTTGAGGCAATAATGAGGTTAACAGCAGAATTATTAAAGACCCATTCCCCTACGTCAGGATGTTGTAATGGGGTAGTGGTGTGCAAAAAAGAACTTGTAACACTGGAGTGTTTCATTATATCAAACAACAATTTGTAAAATCCTCAGCATTCTGTAATTATGAAAGGATGACAAAATAGAAGCAATTGGTTTTTGGCAATTAGTATAAACTTCAAGATTCTGAACAGCACAGGGGAGGTCTTTGCAGAGAGGGTGGTGGGATGCATTGATTGACGTAGGAAATGACGATACAGAATAGGTAGCTGAAGGATGGGTGTGTGCATGCAATTAGGGTTACTCATTGCATGTCAGCATGAGTTAACTGGTCTAAATAGCCAGTTTTGTCACCTGTTCCAGAAAGTTAAATAGACTTGTTTTTGTGATGTATTGTGCACTTGAGTTTTCATTTCTTTAGGGACAATTGCTGGAATGTGCTATCAGCAATTATGAAGGGTTGATTGGTACACAGGCTGTTTTTCTCCTTGATCAAAATAATTTACGACAATTTTTTAAAATCTTCAATTAAAATAATGTTTTTTGTTGTAAGCCAATATTTAAAACTTTCAACATGTTGTTAAATGCATTGAAATGTCCCAAGATGTTTCAATGAGTATTATAAAACAATGTGTCACCTAGCTACAAATAGCTTTCAGCAACTAAAGCTGAGTCAAAGGGATGCTTTGATGTGTGTTAAAGGAGAAAAGCAAAGCCAAAAGAGGTGAAGGAAGAGGACTCCAATGCAGGGAGCTTAAGTAACTGAAAATGTGGTCATTAGTTAGTGACCAACTCTGTAGAGTTCACATGCTCTTCCTAAACATGTCCCTGTAGTATCCAAGGACATGCAGCTGGGATGGGTTGACTATGGTTTTAAATCCTCATGTGCAGTTAGGGAGATGGGATAGAATAGGGTGCCTTTTAGAGCATCAGTGCAAGTTTGATAATCTAAATCTTTTAAGATGTCATCCATGGCTCAATGGTATTACTGTTTAATACTCAAACCCAGGTTATCAAACTTGACTGTGGAGACTTAATGTAGGTCCACACTTAAGGTTAAGGATATACTGTTTTGAGATTATGTTAAATTGAACATTAAAAGGTTCTGTGCATAGTGGGGAAATTGTTCCCAGTGACATCATTGGTAAATGACAATGTCTCAAACATCTGAATATTTTATTTCATTTATGTTTGTGGGATCTTGTGTAGAAATGGGCTGCAGTGTTTTACCATGTTATGACAGTAGCTATGCTTGGGTTAGCTCAAAAGTATTTTTGGAATTCAGTGTTGCCAAGTGCTACACAACAAAAATTGTGATGACTTGAAAATAATTTCTTGATTTTTAAGTATCTTGGATCACTCATGAACTAGAGTAGCCAAATGGGTTTGGTTTTATATTTTCTGATCAACTTGTCTTGAGACTTGAACCCATCTCTCCTGGCTTAGAGATGGGAGGAGAAAGTGGGGACTGTAGATGCTAGAGATCAGAGTCAAAACATGTGGTGCTGGAAAAGCATGGCTGGTCAGGCACATCCAAGGAGCAGGAGAGTTGATGTTTTGAGCAAAAGCCCTCCTTCAGGAATGAGGTGGTGGCCCAAGGGAGTGGAGGTAAATGCGGGGTGGGGTTGGGGAAGGTAGCTGGGAATGCGTTAGGTAGATGGAGGTGGGGGGGGGGGGTGATGTACAGTTTGAAGGTGGTGCTAGGATAAGAGGAGGGGGAAATGAAACGTGGTGAAATCAACATGGATCCCATGTAGTTGGAGGGTCCCAAGGCAGAAGGTGGTGGTCTTTAGGCATTAGGTAGCTAGAGTTTGGTGGAGGAGGCCCATGGGAGCACTATCACTGCACCACAACAGCCCTAACTAGGTTCGGTTTAACATAACTGCTGAAGGGGAGATCCAAGATGGCAACGTTCTAGGAGGATCGTGTTGCACAGCTCCGCACCACAACACAAGTGGGACAAATTGCTAAGCCGCCCAACCCGGGCCATCGTGATATCCTGGGACTCAAGAAAGGTCATGGAGTCCTAGGAAACTGAAAAATTGACTTACCTGCATTTTTGCCACCCAGAGATGCTGGAGGAGGAGCATCTGAGGCTGGGCCTGCATGCCAACCTGCAGGATCCTCTGACTCAATTACTACCAGGCCCTGATGAATGAACTCGCAAAATCTCACGAGATGCTGGGTAAGCAGATAGAGGAGAAGCTGGCCCCGATCTCTTGCATGCTGCAGAAGCATGAACAGCAGCTGGGAGATCTGGAAAAGAGGATGGATGAGGTTCAACACAATCACAGGGTGGAAGCTGATGCCACTTCCTCCAAGGATAGGATTCAAGCTCTGGAAACACAGGTCCATAATTTGAGACCAAGTGGATGATCTTGAACAGGGGCCGGAGGGGAAAAATTGGATCGTCTGTCTACCTAAGTGTAAGGACAGTGAGCGGCTGGTGGAATTTATTGAGGACTGGTTGCTGAAATTCCTTAACTTGGAGGCTTTCATGAGGCTTGAAGATGGGCTGACCGGGTCACAGTGTGCAGATCAGGTCTGGATGAGGGAGTCGAAGGGTGGGTCACTAAATTTGCAGATGATACGAAGATTGGTGGAGTTGTGGACAGTGAGGAGGGATGCTGTCGGCTGCAAAGGGACTTAGATATGATGCAGAGCTGGGCTGAGGAGTGGCAGATGGAGTTCAACCCTGCTAAGTGTGAGGTTGTCCATTTTGGAAGAACAAATAAGAATGCGGAATATAGGGTTAACGGTAGAGTTCTTAGATGGTGGAGGAACAGAGGGATCTTGGGGTCTATGTACATAGATCTTTGAAAGTTGCCACTCAGGTGGATAGAGCTTGTAAGAAGGCCTATGGTGTATTAGCGTTCATTAGCAGAGGGATTGAATTCAAGAGTCGTGAAGTGATGTTGCAGCTGTACAGGACTTTGGTTAGGCCACATTTGGAGTACTGTGCGCAGTTCTGGTCGCCTCACTTTAGGAAAGATGTGGAAGCTTTGGAGAGGGTGCAGAGAAGATTTACCAGGATGTTGCCTGGAACGGAGAATAGGTTGTACGAGGAGAGGTTGAGAGTTCTCGGCCTTTTCTCATTGGAACGGCCAAGGATGAGGGGTGACTTGATAGAGGTTTATAAGATGATCAGGGGAATAGATAGAGTAGACAGTCAGAAACTTTTTCCCGGGTACAACAGAGTGTTACAAGGGGACATAAATTTAAGGTGAAGGTGGAAGGTATAGGGGAGATGTCAGGGGCGGGTTCTTTACCCAGAGAGTGGTGGGGGCATGGAATGCGCTGCCCGTGGGAGTGGTAGAGTCAGAATCATTGGCGACCTTTAAGCGGCAATTGGATAGGTACATGGATGGGTGCTTAATCTAGGATAGATGTTCGGCACAACATCGTGGGCCGAAGGGCCTGTTCTGTGCTGTATTGTTCTATGTTCCAGGTCTGGATCAATGTCCTTGTCTTCTCCTGGTATGGCTTCATCACTACAAAGGCACACAGAATTGTGGAAGCTTCCAGAATCCAGGGGAAGGATCGATGGTCCCTAATTTACGAGGGCTCTAATAATATTCTTCCAGGACTTCTGAGCGGTAGTGACCCAGAAAAGAGAATCCTATCTGTGAAGAGAAGACTGAGGGAGCTAGGGATTCAATACTGAGGTATCTGGCAGTACTCAGAACATCTTGAATGGAGCTGTACATCTCTTTGACATGTCGGAGAAAGCAAGAGACTTTGTGGACAAATTAACCTAATCTGAATTTAGTATGTATAAATAAGAGTTGTGTGTGTATCTTTTTTAAAAAAATAAACAGCAAGTCCGGTTGGAGCTTGCTCTTCCTATTTCTTTCTGTTGATGGTCATTTGGTTTAAACCAATGTTTGGTGGTGGTTGAGATGAGTACTTTCAAATTAAGTTATACTAAAGGATGGGTGGGACATTTACCCCTTTTTTTTCTTTAAAATCAATTTTTTCCTTATTCATATTGCTATTCCATGGTGTATTTTTCTGCTTGTTTGCAGCGTGTGGCTCTGACTTGGAGGGGGGAAAATGGTTGGGATGACTAAATGCCTACTTATGGGCAGTATGGGATGGGTAGTTGCCCCTTTGGGCAGGGGTGAGTTCTCCTATTCAGTGTTGTTGTTGCTTTATGTTGGGTTTTTTTGGGTTTTTGTTTTTAATTTTTTTATTAGACTTGTTTAAGTGTAGTTTTTTTTTGTTTGGATCATATGACACTAAGGTTCAGCAATTTGTGGTTTGAGTTCCTCCTCTCTGGAATTTTAAATGTTACTGCAGAAGATTTAAAATCAAGTCATTAGCCATAAATAGTGTACCTGGAATATCAAGGGAGGTCACTCACCAATTAAGAGGAAGAAGGTATTCTTGAGTCTTAAAAAGGAGAAGGTGGATATTGCTTTGTTACAGGAGACTCCCTTGGATGATAGGGAGCATTTGAAACTACAGCAGAATGGCTTTGATCGGGTTTACTTTTCATCCTTTAATGCCAGAAGTAGGGGAGTAGCTTTTATTGGTGAGGAGGAATCTCCCGTCCTAACTTACTAGAGTATGTTACAGACATATGGAGGTCTGTAATTCTTAAAGCCTTGATAAATGGGGAAGAATATGGTGTTTCAAATGTTTTATTGCCCTCGAGCTCATCCCCTCAAATTTTTGGTAGATGCGTTTTCTAAACTGATCAGTCTCCTCCTGCTATAAAATGATATGCCAGGAGATTTTAACTATCTCGTGGATCTCGCACAGTTGCTCAAAGGCCCCTCGATACTCCAACTACTGGATCTGTGTGTGGAGTTGGGGTTTGTCAACATCTGGAGGTTCTTTCACCTTTTTTTACAGGCAGGGATTTTACACTTTTTTTTCCAATTCGTACAGATGTCAGACCAGGATTGTTTGTTTTCTCTGACCTCTGTGGCAACCCTAGATTTGGCGGCATCAGATGGTAATACTACCATCTGATCATGCTCCAGTGTACCTGTTGGTTAAGATTAAGGACGTTACAGTGAAGGACTGGTGACTGGGTCCCTTTTTATCCTCCAGGGTAAGAAACTTCTGGAGTATTTCTCTAAGGAATTCCTAGACATTAACTCAGGCACAATTAGTACCCCATCCATCTTTTGGGAAACTACCAAAGCCTATGCTGGAGGGTTAGTTATTTCCTACTTTGCCAGTAGGAAGCGGCAGAAGGGTGAGCAGCAACATCTCCTCTAAGCACAGTTGAAGGCAGCTGAGAAGGCTTAGTTCGACAGGCCCTTAATGGTCAAACAGAGGGTTACAGTGCTGCTGTCTGCACTGAATTCTGTGCTCTCTCAGACAACAAAGGAGGTTGCTTTTGCAAAGCAAAGGTTATATGAGCATGGTGATAGGCCAAGCAAATACTTCGCATATCTCGCTAGGAAAAGGAGAGCCCCACAGGCCATTACAGTGATCAGGGAAGGGTCTGGGAACCTAACATGTGCCTCCAAAAAGATTAATGTGGCATTCCAGAGATTTTACTAAATTATGCCAATCTGAGGGTTGTGAGGAGCGGTGGGCCAAAATTAAATCTTTTAAAGATCTGGAGCTCTCTGGCGCATACCCCCAAACAAGAGTCCTTTTCCAATGTCATCTCCTCTGAGCAAAAGGTGCAGGAAGTTGTGAAACAGTTAGAGTAGAAAGGCACCTGGTCCTGATAGACTTCCCAGGCGGGTTCTGTAAGGAATTTATAAACATGTCATCAGGCCTGATGCTCAACATGTTTAATGACTCATACAGCCATGATTGTCTCCTGCCATCTGAAAGACTAGTATTTCATCCTTTTTACGAAAGGTCCTGGAGGACTGTGCTTCATACAGGCCCATTTCACTTTTAAATGTGGAGCTTAATATCCTAAGACACACTCTCTCAGTTTTAAGGCTAGAGACTGTTACCCTCTATTGTTAAAGAGGACCAGATGGGCATCATAAAGGGCCATGTCCTCCAATAATGTTGGGAGGCTTCTTAATGTAATTCAAGCATGTCAACAACAGTCAATACAGGGATTGGTGATTTCTTGAGATGCAGAGAAGGCTTTTGACTGAGTTGAACGACCATACCTTTTCTACACTCTTAGAGTGGTTTGGTTTGAGTGAAGTCTTTATAGGATGGGTGAAAGTTCTCGACAGTGTCCCTCTCGCTGCAGTCATCACCAGTGGGGTATGATCAAGTAATTTTAAGGGCAGCTGGCAGGGCTGTCCCCTTTCGCCACTGCTTTTTATATTGGTGATTGAACCATTGGCAGAGGCCATTCATAAGGATACTAATGTATCAGCTCCAGGAATGGGATCAAAATTACATAAGATTTTATATCCGAATGATGTCCGAATATTTTTCTAATCCAGCAGTTTCAGTGCCTCGCCTAATACAATGCATCTGTGTGTTTGGTGCCTTTTTGGGGGTACAAGATTAATCTTGCAAAATCAGAGGCAATGCCTATGGGTGGTCTAATGAAGGTGCTAGATCTTGAGGGTGAATATAGATTTCCAATTTAAGTGGTCACAGGGGTGTTTTGTGTATTTGGGCATATTTATTTCTCTACTCTACTGTAGTTCTGGATCAGCTGTTCAAAGCCAATTTTGTTCAATTATTTGACTAAAAATCAAACAAGACCTTCAAAGATGGGAGGCCTCCTAGTCCTGTGGTTGGGTCAGATAGTGCTTATTAAGATGAATATTCTCCCCTGAGTTTTCAATAAGCAAGCATTTCAGGAGACTGGCTGTTTCAGCTCCTTTTTTTATTTGCCGTCGTAAACAGCCCCTCATTTAAATTTAGCTGAATTGCAACTATCTTAGATTGCGGGAGTGGACCTTTTTAAAAAAAAACTTCAAACTAAGCTTGCTTTTAATCCTACGTGAGTGAGCCTTTGGGGCCCTCTTTCAGTATGGTTAGACAGTGAAATCTCCCAGGCAAGGTACCCCCTTACTAACTTGCTGTTTCTGGACAAAATGAGGACAGTTGGGGAATATTGCCATAACCCAATAGTTATTGATACCGTTTTAAAGCATGGAGGGCAATTCAGCAGAATGAAGGCAATATTGGCAAAACCTCTTTTACACCAGTAATGGGTATGCCACTTTTCACCCGGGGATGATAGATTCTGGAGTCGAACGTTGGGCAGCTAGTGGTGTGGTGTGTTTTGCATGGGTGATTTGAGTGAGAGACAATGATGCCCTTCAATCAGTTAGCATGGAAATACAAGCCATCTAACAGGGATCTCCTTTTTATTTCCAAGTTGAGGACTTTATTTTTAAAAAAATTTACACCTTTGATCCCTACAAATCCAACTTAGGGTGCTTGGTGCTAAGAGTACACTTTCTGTTAGTACTCTATATAATCAGTTGAGGAGTTTGACTGACTGAGCAGGGTGTGGGAGAGAGCTAGGCATTGAAGTCTCCTCCAGCTTGGAAAGGTATTTGGGAAAATGCAAGGAAGATATCCATTTGCAATAAGATCCATGCTTTGCATTGAAGATTCCTCATAGGGTCCACTTGGCTCCAGACTGCTTGTTTGTGTCAAAATTTAAGCCAGAGGTATCTTCATGTCCAAAGTTCAAGGTCGGTCCGGGTGCTCTCGTTCTTCTTCCCTCCTTAGCCTGCCCAGTTTATCCTCACTTTTTTTTGAGCAAGGAAGGGAAGATCATATTGTGTATCTGAAAAATCCCTCAGGCCTGTCGGGTTGGTGGGAGATTGTTGTGGATTTTTTTCAAGTATGGTACACCCCACACTGAGAGTTTTTACAAGACAAAGATTTTGGGATCCTTTTTGGAATATCTGGACACAGATTTATCAGTCTCACTAATAAGGACTTTTTATATAGCCGTAATGATTGTGTTTTATGAATCCAGTATCGAGGAAGGAGGGACTGTGAACATATGAATGTCTTGTTTGGCTGAATTGAGTTTTTGTATGTATTTATTTATTTAGTTGGGTTTTTATTATATATTTTTCTGTATATGTATTTATACATGAGGGTGGGTTGTTTTTACTTGTTCTTTGTACTGTTTTGAATTTGTAATGTTAAATTTTTTTTCAATAAAATATATTTTAAAAAATAACTGCTGAAGGGTAACGGCAGCTTTTCTCAGTTTAAATTTCCAACTGAAAGACTGACCTTCTAACAATGTAGTGCAAGCCTTATCAGTCTGGATTATTAATTAAGACCACAACAATGGGGATTGGCTAACCCTAATCTAAGTGCTATCAAATCGACGAAAATGACATCCAGTTGTTTAATTCATCTAACTTAAATGTGTGGCACCACTCTAATTTTTAATTTTAATCTAACTGTTAATTTTAATTTCCTTTTTCAATACCTGTATAGTTTTAAATACTATCTTTGTTTAGGATTCTTTTTAATTACAATTGCAAATATGTTCCTTTCCAATGGCGTTAGTTTCAAAAGTTCAAAAGGAGTGCCTTATTTCTCTAACATACAATGGGTGATTCTAATGTGAGTCATATGTTGAGCAAGTTCCAGCAAATTAATCAGACTTCCAGACTTTTAAAGAAGTCTCCTTGTTTCTCTTTCTAGATATGGAAAGTAATGAATGCTGACGTGTATTAAAAAACACAGTGAAGTTTACTCTGGGCTTTGAACACCTGCAAATGTTTCTGAATAGCTTGGATTTGGTAGTTGCTTCAAACTACTTCTTCTCAGTGCCCCTTTACAGTAGATTTGGATAAAGAGTTGAGGATCCTTTTTATGCAAATATTCAAAATCAAACTGTATTGGAGCTCGGTTAAGTTTTTTTTTAAAAAACCCTTTTTCAGTGCTACTACTATTGGTGAATTTTTAATTACCTTTTTTAAGTGTCATTAATTGTACCAGCCTCCCTTCCTCTGGCAGCTTATTCCATACATTCACCACCCTTTGCTTGAAAAAGTTGCCCCTTAGGTCTCTTTATATCTTCCCCTAACCCTAAACCTATGCCCACTAGTTCTGGACTCCCCCACCCCAGGGAGAAGTCCTATTTACCCTATCCATGCCCCTTTATGATTTTGTAAACCTCTCAGGTCACCCCTCTGTCTCTGCTCCCAGAGAAAACGGCAAAAGTTAAACTATTATTTTCTGCTGCTTGTGGTGTTTTTGGTTTTGTGTTTTTTTTAAGATGTTTTGCACTATGTTTATAACAAAATACATGTGATAATACATAAATCGAGTAGAAATTTCTACCGTGCAACTGGGTCTGGTAGAAACCTCTGATCCAAAAATGGTGCAGTGAACCTCTCACCAGGACACGGCACCTGCAGCCATGTACGTTTGCTGCCCCTTCCACTTTTTAAAAAAAAACTTTAGTGACGAGATCCGAACTGATTTCGCCTTGTGAATATTCATCTTGTCACAGTGAACTGAATAGCTGTACTGAGAACAGCACATATTGCACAGGATTGCTGGCAGTGATTAATAACCAGTGCATGACTGTTAGGGAACAGGTGAGTAGCCACAAGAAGCAGGAGAGGTGATTATCCCTTTTATTCTAATGGGCGCTCTGTTAACATAGGATATCTTGCTTAGCGACTTTCTTTAACTATATTCTACAAGGTGATTTTCTATAGCATGAGGTTGCAGAGGATCACAACTGTCACTTTAGAGCTGAACGACCTGGGTCCCTTGAAGTATATAGGGACAGTAGGAAAGAACTTAACCAAGAAATTAGGGAACAAAGGGGTCATAAGTTAGCAAACAAGGTTAAGGAGAATCCCAAGGTTTTTATATACTTTTTTTTTAAAAGCAAGCAGGTAGCTAGTGAAAGGTTGGCCAGCTCTAGGGCAAAAGAGTGAAGCCAGAAGTAGTAGGTGAGGTCCTAAACAAGTACTACTTTGGTGAATACCAAAGAGGAAGGAATTAGCGGAGAATGATCTCAAGGAAGGGAGACTCTTTAGAAATTTTAAAGAGTTGCTGTCAAAAAAAAATGTTGTGCCCTAAAGTAGAAGTCCCTGTGTCCTGATGGGATCTATCCCAGAATATTGATTTGAGGCAAGAGAACAAATTGGAGCATTAACAGACAACCTTTGTATTTTCTTTGGCCACAAGTGAGGTCCCAGAGACTGGACAACCATGTTGTCCCATTGTTTAAGTAGGGTAAAAGGGATAATTCTGAAAATTACAGGTCTGTGAGCCTCACGTCTGTGGTAAGGAAATTATTGGAAAAAAATTCTCAGGGACAAGATCTATACCCATTTTTAGAAGCAAATGTACTTCGCGTGCTTTTGTGTCGGAGATTGAGTATCTTTTTTGAGGTGATGAAGATTTGAAGGAAAAGCAGTTGACTTTGTCTACTTGAAGTTCAGTAAAGTCTTTTGACTAGTCTTGTGGCAGACTGATACAAAAGTTGAGATCGCCTGGTATCTGGTGATCTGGCAAGATGGATACAGATATGACTTAGTCATAGACAGGGTAGTGGTGGAAGGATGCTTTTTGGACTGGAGGTTTGTGACTGGTATTCCCTGGGGATCAATGCTGGGACCTCTGCTGTCCATGGTCTACATAAATGATTTGTAAGAAAACATGGCTGGTCTAATGAGTATGTTTGCCCATACAGAAGTGGGTGGTGTTGTGGATAATGAGGATTGTCAGAATACAGCAGGATATTGATCAGTTGGTTGAGGAGGGGAGGTGTGGGCACAGGCAGAAAACCTGACATATGGAGTTTAATCTGGACAAATAGGTAATGCATTTTGGAAAGTAGAGTACGGTAAATGGCAGAACCCTTCTGCATATAGATACGCAGAGTGATTTTGGGTGTGTAGGTCCACCGATTACTGAAGGTGGCAGCACTAATAAGGTGGGTTTTTTATATATATTTTAGAAATAGGCCTATAGCACGCTTGCCTTCATTTGAAGGGACATTGAGACCTTTCCATTTCTATCTCGGGCGACCGACTCAACACAGACATCTATTATAAACCGACTGACTCCCACAGCTACCTGGACTACACCTCCTGCCCCCTGTAAAACCACCATCCCATATTCCCAATTCCTTCGTCTCCGCCGCATCTGCTCCCAGGAGGACCAATTCCAACACTGCACAGCCCAGCTGGCCTCCTTCTTCAAGGACCGCAGATTCCCCCCAGACGTGATCGACGATGCCTCCACCGCATCTCCTCCACTTCCCGCTCCTCCGCCCTTGAGCCCCGCTCCTCCACCGCCACCAAGACAGAACCCCACTGGCTCTCACCCACCCCCCACCACCCCACAAACCAACCTCCGCATACAACGTATCATCCGCGCCATTTCCGCCACCTCCAAACGGACCCCACCACCAAGGATATATTTCCCTCCCCTCCCCGATCAGCGTTCCGCAAGGACCACTCCCTTCGTGACTCCCTCGTCAGATCCACACCCCCCACCAACCCAACCTCCACCCCCGGCATCTTCCCCTGCAACCGCAGGAAATGTAAAACTTGCGCCCACACCTCCACACTCTCTTCCCTCCAAGGCCCCAAGGGATCCTTCCATATCCGCCACAAGTTCACCTGTACCTCCACACACATCATCTATTGCATCCGATGTGGCCTCCTCTATATTGGTGAGACAGGCCGCTTACTTGCGGAACGCTTCAGAGAACACCTCCGGGCCGCCCGAACCAACCAACCCAATCACCCCGTGGCTCAACACTTTAACTCTCCCTCCCACTCCACCGAGGACATGCAGGTCCTTGGACTCCTCCACCGGCAGAACACAACTGCACGACGGCTGGAGGAGGAGCGCCTCATCTTCCGCCTGGGAACCCTCCAACCACAAGGTATGAATTCAGATTTCTCCAGTTTCCTCATTTCCCCTCCCCCCCCACCTTGTCTCAGTCGGTTCCCTCAACTCAGCACCGCCCTCCTAACCTGCAATCCTCTTCCTGACCTCTCTGCCCCCACCCCACTCCGGCCTAACACCCTCACCTTGACCTCCTTCCACCTATCCCACCTCCATCGCCCCTCCCCCTAGTCCCTCCTCCCTACCTTTTATCTTAGCCTGCTTGGCTCTCTCTCTCATTCCTGATGAAGGGCTTATGCTCTAAACGTCGAATTCTCTATTCCTGAGATGCTGCCTGTCCTGCTGTGCTTTGACCAGCAACACATTTGCAGCTGAGTATAAGAATAGTCAAGTTATGTTGCAGCTTTGTAGAACTTTACTTTGGCCATACTTGGAATACTGTGTGCAATTCTGATTGTCACACTAACAAAAGGATGTGGATGTTTTGGAGAGGGGACAGAAAAGGTTGACTAGGATGTTGCCTGTAATGAGGGATTGTAACTATGGAGAAAAAATTTGATAGATGTTTTTGGTTTTTGTTTGTTTTGTCACTAGAATGCAGTAGGATGAGGGGTAACCTGAAGTTTATAAGATTGTGTGAATGGCATGGATGGAGTGGAATGTTTCTGCCCCCCCACCCCTGCCGCCAGTGTGGAGCACTCCATGGTAGCTGTGAGGAGTGGAGGTTTGAGATGTGCAAGTCGAGCTTTTCTCATGAAGAGTGGTGAGTATGCTGCCAGAAGATGTAGTGAAAGCAGATGCACTAATGGCATTCAGGAAATACCTGGTTGCCTACATGATTCGGAAAGGGAATAGAGAGATGTAGATCCTGTAAGTAAAGACCGTTTTCGGTATGGAAGAGCAAAATGCATCAGCCCAGGCTTGAAGAGTCTATTCTAGTACCATGTTGTTCTTCCATGTTCTAGTATCCTTGCTACAGAAGGGCAACCAGAACTGGACACATTACTCCAGAAGAGACTCCCCAGCGTCATGTACAACCTCAATATAGCATCTGAACTCCGCACACAATGGCTTGAGCAATGAAGGCTAGCATGCTAAATGCCGCCTTGACCACCCTGTCTATCTGTGACACAAATTTCAAAGAACTGAGTTTGTGAACTCTGAGGTTTCTGCTCTGCAATGCTCTCCAAGGCCCTTCCATTAACTGTAAGTCCTCCCCTTGTTTGTTTTTTGTACCAAAATACCTTGCATTCCATCTGCTGCCACTCACCCCATTGAGCCAATTGATCTCTTTGTAAACTTGGATAAGCTTCTTTTACCATCCACTATACCATCAATTGTGTTATTTGCAAACTGTTCTCATTTAAAATCATTTAATAAATGAACAAAATTGGACCCAATAAGCTTTCAATTTATTTTCTTCAAGTACACATCAGAAAATGTTGTTTTTTCTCACTAAAGGCAAGTTGAGATATATATGTAGATTATAAACTAGACATGGTTTTTGAATGTTGGCTTAATTATTCCGATGAGTAAGTATTGATCATGAGTCCGCCCTAAATAATTTATTTGATAGGTAATGAGGAAAACTTAGATTGACTCCCATTTATATAGCAAATTCCATGACCTCCAGATACCAGACACTTCACAGCTAGTGAAAGTTTAAAATGTAGCTCTTCCCACATACCTGAAGAAGGGCTTATGCCCGAAACGTCGAATTTCCTGTTCCTTGGATGCTGCCTGACCTGCGCTGTTCCAGCAACACATTTTCAGCTCTGATCTCCAGCATCTGCAGACCTCACTTTCTCCTCTTCCCATGTAGCAAGCTGCCAAAAACAGTGATCATGAGCTGCTGATCTGTGAGTGGTTTTTGCTTGTTTTTGAAGTTTTGTTTTGAGGCATAAGTATTGGACACTGAAGAAAACCTTCCTCTAGTTCAGAGTAATATATTCCCTTTTCTTTTAGGGCTCAATGTAGGATCAATAAGTTGAGCACCCTGGGTGTCTAAAAATATTCAGAACTGGTTAAGAAGAAAGATTAACATGCAAAAGAAA
The DNA here is from genome assembly GCF_020745735.1 of Hemiscyllium ocellatum. Taxonomy (NCBI): domain Eukaryota; kingdom Metazoa; phylum Chordata; class Chondrichthyes; order Orectolobiformes; family Hemiscylliidae; genus Hemiscyllium; species Hemiscyllium ocellatum. The sequence continues at coordinate 72,798,628 of NC_083410.1, forward strand.
CAAATCAACCTAGGCTGTAGTCATGTAGAATGTGTGCAGGGATGGTGCTTAAGGAAATAGAGCAAAGACACTGGTTAGCAAGATTTAGTGAGAATCTCAAGATATTTGAGAATGTCAAGGGGAAGAGAATAACCAGAAAGAATAGAACAAATTAGCGGTCCTCTGTCCGATGTGGTTTCATTTTCCTTTAATAAAAGGTTGGCAGAGAATCCAAGGAAATAAAAGGCAGCGAGTCTCATGTTAGTGATAGGAAAGCTGTTGGGGGAAAATAAAATTCTGAAAGAGAATTGAATTTCTAACTTAGAAATGTTTAGATGTACAGCACAGAAATGGACCCTTCAGTCCACCTCATCCATGTTGACTAGATATCCTAATCTATTCTAGTCCTATTTGCCAGCACTTGGCCCAAATATCCCTCCAAACCCTTCCTATTCATATACCTATCCAGATGCCTTTTTTAAATGTTGCAATTGTACCAGCCTCCACTAAATCCTCTGGGAGCTCATTCCATACACGCATCACCCTCTGTGTGGAAAAAGTTGCCCTTCTCTAAATTAAACTCCATCTGCCACTCCTCAGCCCATTGGCCTCTCTGATCAAATCCCAATATACTCTGGTATCCTTTGCTGTCCACTACACTTCCAATTTTGGGGTCAGCTGCAAATTGACTAACATCCTCCTATGTTCATGCCCAAATCATGCTCACTGATCCTTGCGGCACACCACTGGTCTCAGACCTCCAGTCTGAAAAGCAATCTTCCATCACTATGCTGTCTTCTACCTTTTTGAGCCAGTTCTGTATCCAAATGGTTAGTTCTCCCTGTATGCCATGAAATCTAACCTTGCTAACCAGTCTCCCATGAGGAACTTTGTCAAACACCTTACTGAAGTACATATAGATGACGTCCATCGCTCTACCTTCATCAATCCTCTTTGTTACTTCAAAAAAAAACTCAATCAAGTTTGATACATGAATTAGTCCTTGCCTTTCCAAATGTGTGAATCTTGTCCCCAGGATTCTCTCCAACTTGCTTCCCTCCAACATCAGGCTTACTAGTCTATAGTTCCCTAACTCCTTTTCCTTACCACCTTTCTTAGACAGTGGCACCATGTTAGCCAATTGCCAGTCTTGCAGCACATCGCCTGTGACTATCAATGATACAGATATCTCAGCAAAGGGCTAACCAATCAGTTCCCTTGCTTCCCACAGAGTTCTAGGGTACACCTGATCAGATCATGTGGATTTCTCCACTTTAATGCATTTCAAGGCAGCCAGCACCAGCACCACCACCCCTAATATTGACTTTTTTCAAGATGGCACCATCTACTTCCCCACATCTTATGTTCCATGTCTCCATGGTAAACACTGATACAAAATACTCGTTTAGAATCCCCCACACCCCCAGTCTCCTGCAGCTCCACTCATAGGCTGAATTGTTGATCTTTTGAGGGGCTCTATTCTCTCCCTAGTTACCCTCTTTGCCCTTAACATATATAAGAACTTTTTTTTTCGATTCTTCTTAACCCTAAGCCAAAGCTATCTCCTGTTCCTTTTTTTTGCCCTTCTGAATTCCCTTTTAAGTACACTCCTCCTCCCTTATACTCTTGGATTCACTTAATCTCCTGCCTATAACTGACAAATGCTTCCTTTTGCTTAGTGGGTGGCACAGTGGTGAGCACTGCTGCCTCACAGCGCCAGTGACCCGGTTCAATTCCCACCTCAGGCAACTGACTCTGGAGTTTGCACATTCTCCCTGTATCTGCATGGGTTTCGTCCGGGTGCTCTGGTTTCCTTCCACAGTCCAAAAACGTGCAGGTTAGGTGAATTGGCCATGCTAAATTGCCTGTAGTGTAGGGAAATGGGTCTGGGTAGTTGCGCTTTGGTGGATCTGTTTCCACACTAAGTAACCTAGAAATCTAAAAAAACCTCCATTTCTCTAGTCATCCAGCATTCCTTGCACCTACCAGGCTTTCCTTTCTCCCTAACAGGAATATATTGTCTCTTGGGACTCTATCTTTCTTTTTGGCAGGGTTCCTATTTTCCAGGTGTCCCTTCACCACCTGCGAATGTCTGCCCTCCATCAGCTTTTGAAAGTTCTTGCCGAATGCTCTTTTAAAATTACTCTTCCTCCAACTTCAGCTTTTTAGGTCCGGTCTAAACTTTTTCATCAATATTTTAAAACTAATACAATTATGGTTGCTGACTCCAAAGTGCTCTTACACTGACCCTGCAGCCACTTGCTCTGCCTTCCCAAGATTAGATAAAGTTTTGCACTTTCTCTAGGAGGTACACCCACATACTGAATCAGAAAATTTCCTTGTACACATTTTACAGATTCTTCTCCATCTAAACCCTTAACAATATGGCAGTCCCAGTCTGTTTGGAAAGTTTAAAACTCCCCTACCATAACCACGCTATTCTTGCAGGTAACTGAAATCTCCTTACATACTTCTTCTCAATTTCCCACAGACTGTTAGGGGATCTAAAAGAAAATTCAAATAAGGTGTTCATCCCATTTTTTTATTTCTCAATTCTACCCAAGTAAATTCCCTGGATGTAATGTTAAGATTAGATTACTTACAGTGTGGAAACAGGCCCTTCGGCCCAACAAGTCCACACCGACCCGCCGAAGCGCAATCCACCCATACCCCTACATTTACCCCTTACCTAACACTATGGGCAATTTACATGGCCAATACACCTGACCCGCACATCTTTGGACTGTGGGAGGAAACCGGAGCACCCGGAGGAAACCCACGCAGACGCGGGGAGAACGTGCAAACTCCACACAGTCAGTCGCCTGAGTCGGGAATTGAACCCAGGTCCCTGGCGCTGTGAGGCAGCAGTGCTAACCACTGTGCCACCGTGCCGACCACCACTGTGCCACCGTGCCGTCTTCCCTGGAATATCCTCAAGTGCAGCAGAAATGTTTTCCCTTATCAAAAACATCACTCATGTCTCTCTTCTCCTTCCCCTTCTTTCCCCCCCCCCCCCCCCCCCCCCCCCCCCCCCCCCATCCTTCCTATACCATTTGTATCCTGGAACATTAAGCTGCCAGTTCTGTCCATTCCTGAGCTACATTTCTGTAATTGCTATGACATCCCAGTCCCATGTTCCCAACCATGCCCTGAGTTCATCTCCCTTTTCTGTTAGACCTCTTGCATTGAAGTGAGTACGGTTTAATTTCAGTCCTACCTGACTGTGTGTGTGTTTGACTGTCTCCTTTTCCCAACTGTACCAGCATCAGATTGATCTTTCCTCACCATCTCCCTGGGTTTCAGCACCTTCTTGTCTGCCACCCCCAACCTTTATTAGTTTTAAATCATCCCAAATCTCCCTGCCAGTAAATTTGTTCCCTTCCAATTCAGGTGCAATCCATCCTCCTTATACAGGTCGGCACGGTGGCACAGTGGTTAGCACTGCTGCCTCACAGCACCTGTAGACCTGGGTTCAATTCCCGACTCAGGCGACTGACTGTGTGGAGTTTGCACGTTCTCCCCGTGTCTGCGTGGGTTTCCTCCGGGTGCTCCGGTTTCCTCCCACAGTCACAAAGATGTGCGGGTCAGGTGAATTGGCCAAGCTAAATTGCCCGTAGTGTTAGGTAAGGGGTAAATGTAGGGGTATGGGTGGGTTGCGCTTCGGCGGGTCAGTGTGGACTTGTTGGGCCGAAGGGCCTGTTTCCACACACTAAGTCTAATCTAGGTCACCTCTACCTCTGAAGACATTCCAATGATCCAAAAATATGAACCCTTCTCCCATTCACTAGCTCCTCATCTGGTCTGTCCTCAGATTCCTACCCTCACAAGCTCATAGCACTGGGAGTGGTCCAGATATTACTATCCTCGGATTTTTAAATTCCTGCCTAACATTTTTTATATTTTCCTTTCAGAGTCTCATCCTTTTCCCTTCCTATGTCATTAGTTCCAATGTATACAGTGACCTGCTGATCCCTCTCCTCTGAGAACATTCTGCACCTCTGAGACCTCCTCGATCCTGGCACCAGGGAAGCAACACACCATTCCTAATTTTCGCTGCTGGCCGCAAAAGTCTTTCTGTGGCTGTGGCTATCGCACACCATCACTTGGCACCTGACTACCCACATTCCCCTCATTGCATTGGAGCCTGTCTCAACACTGGAAACTTTTCTGTTTGTGCTACATTCCCCTGAGAGTTGATCACCCTCTACATTTTCCAAAACAGCACACTTGTTTGAAATGGGAATGGCCTCAGAAGATTCCTGCCTACCCCTCTACCTTTTTTTTCCCTGGCGTTAACCCATCTACTTGGCTGTGTCTGCGGCTTTTCTCCCTTCCTATAAACTGCCATCCATCACGTCCCCAGCTTTTGTAAATTGCTCATTGCCTCTAACTGTTGCTCCAATCAATCCATGCGATGTAATAGGATTCACAACCAAACTCACTACTGCAGACATAATCATTATAACATGGAAACTCCCTAAACTCCCACATCGACAGGAAGAGCATATCACTTTACTAAAGGCCGCTTTTGCTCTTTCACAATCTACAGACCCTGAAAATAGCACCATCATTTTGCTTTAAAAAATAATAGTCCGGACTAACTTAGTAACTGTGGTATATATTTTTAATTGAGACAGATTTCAATAAAATATTTCTTTCCCAAGAAAGAACCCACAATCAGGGATGGTCAGCATGACTTTGTTAGGCATGACTTTCTCCTAACAACAAATCTGGTTGAATTTTGATGTGTTGACCAGGTATGTAGATAAGGTAAAAACAATGACTGCAGATGCTGGAAACCAGATTCTGGATTAGTGGTGCTGGAAGAGCACAGCAGTTCAGGCAGCATCCGAGGTGCAGTAAAACCAACATTTCGGGCAAAAGCCTTTCATCAGGAATAAAGCAGAGACCCTGAAGCGTGGAGAGATAAGGTAGAGGGTGGGGGTGGAGAAAGTAGCATAGCATAGAGTACAATAGGTGAATGGTGGAGGGAATGAAGGTGATAGGTCAGGGGTGGAGTGGATAGGTGGAAAAGAAGGTGGACAGGTCATGGGGACAGTGCTGAGCTGGAAGTTTGAAATTAGGGTGAGGTGAGGAAGGGGAAATGAGGAAACTGTTGAAGTCCACATTGATGCCCTAGGGTTGAAGTGTTCCGAGGCGGAAGATGAGGCGTTCTTCCTCCAGGCATCTGGTGAGGGAGCAGCGGTGAAGGAGGCCCAGGACCTCCATGTCCTGAG